>NC_068421.1:12985586-13015586 GCF_023373465.1 Oncorhynchus keta | reverse complement strand
GAAATAGATCATAAACACAATATAAAATTAACAGTAAACATCTCACAAGGGGAACAGGGAACAACTACTTCAACTTGTCAGAGGGAGTGACGTCACCGATTTGAAGCGCTATTAGCGCGCACCACCGCTAACTAGCTAGCCGTTTCACACCGGTTACACTCACCCCCCTTTTGACCCCCTCCAGTGTTCTGGGTCAACAGGATCAATGTAACAGTATAGCTTCCGTCCCTCACCTCACTCCTACCTGGGCATGAACCAGGGACCCTCTGCACACATCGACAACAGCCACCCTTGAAGCATTGTTACCCATCGCTAGACAAAAGCCACGGCCCTCGCAGAGCAAGGGGAACAACTACTTCAAGGTCTCAGAGCGAGTGATGTCAACGATTGAAATGCTATTAGTGCGCACCCTGCTAACTAGCTAGCCATTTCACACCAGTTACACATAGTCAAAGCATTCCCTTTTTTACAGTCACAGTGGTCAGGTATTCTGCCACTGTGTACTCTCGGTTTAGGGCCAAATAGCATTCTAGTTTGCTCAGTTATTTTGTTAATTACCTGACACATTGGAAATAATCATCTTTTAGTTTTCTCCTGATTTGGTTGGGTCTAATTGTGTTGTCCTGGGGCTCTGTGGGGTGTGTTTGTGTTTGTGAACAGAGCCCCAGGACCAGTTTGCTTTGGGAACTCTTCTCCAGGTTCATCTCTCTGTAGGGGATGGCTTTGTTATGGAAGGTTTGGGATTCGCTTCCATTTAAGTGGTTGTAGAATGGAACAGCTCTTTTCTGGATTTTGATAAAGGAAAGGGGGATACCTAGTCAGTTGTACAACTGAATGCATCTTCCACATTTAACCCAACCCCTCTGAATCAGAGAGGGCTGCCTTAATCAACATCCACATCATCAGTGCCTGGGGAACAGTGGGTTACCTGCCTTGCTCAGGGACAGAACATCTGATTTTTACCTTGTCAGCTCAGGGATTTGATCCTACAACCTTTCAGTTACTGGCCCAATGCTCCTACCCGCCAGGCTACCTGCCGATAATTAGCGGGTATCTGCCTAATTCTGCCTTGCATGCATTATTTGGTGTTTTATGTTTTACACAGGATATTATTGCAGAATTCTGCATGCAGAGTCTCAATTTGGTGTTTGTCCCATTTTGTGAATTCTTGGTTGGTGAGCGGACCTCAGACCTCACAACCATATAGGACAACCCCAGACCCCAGACCCCAGACCCCAGACCTCACAACCATATAGGACAACCCCAGACCCCAGACCCCAGACCTCACAACCATATAGGACAACCCCAGACCCCAGACCCCAGACCTCACAACCATATAGGACAACCCCAGACCCCAGACCTCACAACCATATAGGACAACCCCAGACCCCAGACCCCAGACCCCACAACCATATAGGACAACCCCAGACCCCCAGACCTCACAACCATATAGGACAACCCCAGACCCCAGACCCCAGACCTCACAACCATATAGGACAACCCCAGACCCCAGACCCCAGACCTCACAACCATATAGGACAACCCCAGACCCCAGACCCCAGACCTCACAACCATATAGGACAACACCCAACCCCAGACCCCAGACCCCACAACCATCTAGGACAACCCCAGACCCCAGACCTCAGACCCCAGACCCCAGACCCTAGACCTCACAACCATATAGGACAACCCCAGACCCCAGACCCAGACCCCAGACCCCAGACCCCAGACCTCACAACCATATAGGACAACCCCAGACCCCAGACCTCACAACCATATAGGACAACCCCAGACCCCAGACCCCAGACCTCACAACCATATAGGACAACCCCAGACCCCAGACCCCAGACCCCAGACCTCACAACCATATAGGACAACCCCAGACCCCAGACCCCAGACCTCACAACCATATAGGACAACCCCAGACCCCAGACCCCAGACCATCTAGGACAACCCCAGACCCCAGACCTCAGACCCCAGACCCCAGACCTCACAACCATATAGGACAACCCCAGACCCCAGACCTCAGACCCCAGACCTCAGACCTCAGACCCCAGACCCCAGACCCCAGACCCCAGACCCCAGACCTCACAACCATATAGGACAACCCCAGACCCCAGACCTCAGACCCCAGACCCCAGACCTCACAACCATATAGGACAACCCCAGACCCCAGACCCCAGACCATCTAGGACAACCCCAGACCCCAGACCTCAGACCCCAGACCCCACAACCCCAGACCCCAGACCCCAGACCCCAGACCCCAGACCCCAGACCCCAGACCTCACAACCATAAAGGACAACCCCAGACCCCAGACCCCAGACCCACAGACAACCCCAGACCCCAGACCCCAGACCTCACAACCATAAAGGACAACCCCAGACCCCAGACCCCAGACCTCAGACCCCAGACCCCAGACCCCAGACCCCAGACCTCACAACCATATAGGACAACCCAGACACCAGACCCCAGACCTCACAACCATATAGGACAACCCCAGACACCAGACCCCAGACCTCACAACCATATAGGACAACCCCAGACCCCAGACCTCACAACCATATAGGACAACCCCAGACCCCAGACCTCACAACCATATAGGACAACCCCAGACACCAGACCCCAGACCCCAGACCCCAGACCCCAGACCCCAGACCCCAGACCTCACAACCATATAGGACAACCCCAGACCCCAGACCCCAGACCTCACAACCATAGAACCCCAGACCCCAGACCCCAGACCTCACAACCATATAGGACAACCCCAGACCCCAGACCCCAGACCTCACAACCATATAGGACAACCCCAGACCCCACCCCAGACCCCAGACCTCACAACCATATAGGACAACCCCAGACCCCAGACCCCAGACCCACAGACCATATAGGACAACCTCAGACCCCAGACCCCAGACCTCACAACCATATAGGACAACCCCAGACCCCAGACCCCAGACCTCACAACCATATAGGACAACCCCAGACCCCAGACCTCAGACCCCAGACCCCAGACCTCACAACCATATAGGACAACCCCAGACCCCAGACCTCAGACCCCAGACCCCAGACCCCAGACCTCACAACCATATAGGACAACCCCAGACCCCAGACCTCAGACCCCAGACCCCAGACCTCACAACCATAAAGGACAACCCCAGACCCCAGACCCCAGACCATCTAGGACAACCCCAGACCCCAGACCCCAGACCCCAGACCCCAGACCCCAGACCTCAGACCTCAGACCCCAGACCCCAGACCCCAGACCTCACAACCATAAAGGGCAACCCCAGACCCCAGACCCCAGACCTCACAACCATATAGGACAACCCCAGACCCCAGACCCCAGACCCCAGACCTCAGACCCCAGACCCCAGACCCCAGACCCCAGACCCCAGACCCCAGACCCCAGACCTCAGACCCCAGACCTCACAACCATATAGGACAACCCCAGACCCCAGACCCCAGACCTCAGACCCCAGACCCCAGACCCCAGACCCCAGACCTCAGACCCCAGACCCCAGACCCCAGACCCCAGACCCCAGACCCCAGACCTCAGACCCCAGACCCCAGACCTCACAACCATATAGGACAACCCCAGACACCAGACCCCAGACCTCAGACCCCAGACCTCAGACCCCAGACCCCAGACCTCACAGACCCCATACCCCAGGACAACCCCAGACCCCAGACCCCAGACCCCAGACCTCAGACCCCAGACCCCAGACCCCAGACCCCAGACCTCAGACCCCAGACCATAAAGAGCAACGGTTCAATAACTCAGTCAAGTATTTTTAGCCAGATCCTAATTGATATGTCGAATTTTATGTTCCTTTTGATGGCATAGAATGCCCTTCTTGCCTTGTCTCTCAGATCGTTCATAGCTTTGTGGAAGTTACCTGTGGCGCTGATGTTTAGGCCGAGGTATGTATAGTTTTTTTGTGTGCTTTAGGGCAACAGTGTCTAGATGGAATTTGTATTTGTGGTCCTGGCAACTGGACTTTTTTGTAACACCATTATTTTTGTCTTACTGAGATTTACTGTCAGGGCCCAGGTCTGTCAGGGCCCAGGTCTGTCAGGGTCCAGGTCTGTCAGGGCCCAGGTCTGTCAGGGCCCAGGTCTGTCAGGGCCCAGGTCTGTCAGGGCCCAGGTCTGACAGAATCTGTCCAGAAGATCTATGTGCTGCTGTAGGCAGTGGTGTAAAAAGTATTCATTTGTCATACTTGAGTAAAAGTAAAGATACCTTATTAGAAAATGACTCAAGTGAAAATCACCCAGTAAATTATTACTTGAGTAAAAGTCTAAAATTATTTAGTTTTAAATATACTTAAGTATCAAAAGTAAATGGATTTGCAAAAATGTACTCAAGTATCAAAAGTAAAAGCATGAATAATTTCTATTTAAATAAAAATCAAATCAAATGTATTGGTCACATGGTTAGCAAATGCGAGTGTATCGAAATGCTTGTATATTAAGCAAACCAATAGGCTCTTTTTTTTTTACGGATAACTAGGGGCACACTCCAGCACTCGGACATTATTAACAAACAAAGCATTTGTGTTTAGTGAGTCTGCCAGATCAGAGGCAGTAGGGATGAGTAGGGATGTCCTCTTGATGATGTGTGAATTGGACCATTTCCTGTCCTGCTAAGCATTCGAAATGTAACAAGTACTTTTGGGTGTCAGGGAAAATGTATGCAGTATAAAGTACATTATTTTATTTAGGAATGTAGTGAAGTAAAAGGGAAAGTTGTCAAAAATATTAAAAGTAAAGTAGAGATACACCAAAAAAACTTTTACTTAACTACTTTACACCACTGGCTATAGGCCCTCCATGGTTTCTCTCTGTATCTCTCTCTGTAGGCCCTCCATGGTTTCTCTCTGTATCTCTCTCCGTAGGCCCTCCATGGTTTCTCTATGTATCTCTCTCTGTAGGCCCTCCATGGTTTCTCTCTGTCTCTCTCTCCGTAGGCCCTCCATGGTTTCTCTAAGTATCTCTCTGTCTCTCTATGTCACTCCCGCTGTCTCTCTATGTCTCTCTATGTCTCTCTATGTCTCTCTCTCTCTCTCTCTCTCCCTCTCTCTCTCTCTCTCTCTCTCTCTCTCTCTCACTCCTTCTCTATGTCTCTCTCTCTCTCTCTCTCTCTCTCTCTCTCTCTCTCTCTCTCTCTCTCTCTCTCTCTCAGACCCACACACAAACACGGCTGCCTTAATGACCAGCCAACTCCTGCCATCTAGGCTTTCTTACCCACACTGCACTACACTGCGGTGAGGTCAAAGTGCATCTGTTCAGGGACAGGCCACCTCCTCCCTCAACCATTTATTCTCTTTGACTACAGCTCTCTGCTCCCCTCTGCACCTGCTCTTCCTCCCCCTTCTATTTCCCCCTTTCCCTTCTTCTCTCTCTCCCTGTCACACACACACAGGAACACATATACAACCCACTGGGTTGGTATCTATAAGAGACTGTGTTCATATAACCAGCATGTCTTTTCCAGCCTACTTCACCAGTATATAAACTAGCCTTTATGGGAAAGTGGTAATATTGGTGATTTCTTGAAGTTGTTTAACATCCCAGAGCAGGTTGGTACATGATACACCTATAACCATCTCACAGTCACATAAACAGTGTTACATCTTCCCAGTCACATCTGACCACCTGTTATGATCTACTCTGAGACTGTAGACTCCACCTGTCCACAGACATGCTCCTGTAGGTCCTCTAATCATCAGATAACCCCCAGACGACAACAACAACCCACAGGGAGGGTGGGGCAGCGGTCTAACTGCATCTCAGTGCTAGAGGTGTCACTACAGACACCCTGGTTCGAATCCAGGCTGTATCACAGCCGGCCGTGATTGGGAGTCCCATAGGGCGGTGCACAATTGGTCCACCGTCGTCCGGGTTTGGCTGGTGTAGGCCATCATTATAAATAAGAATTTGTTCGTAACTGATTTGCATAGTAAAATGGGGGGGGGGGGACTGTGGCAACACCTGGAAGTGTAACTGAGGTTTAGTTTTATGTAGTGCAAAGCACAGTGATGTCTACTCCTAAAGTGACTGTGTGGGTGTATGATGACGACTGACACACTGGAGTTCACATCACACAGGAGAAGGTCAGCAGTTACTGTTACTGACGGAAACTGTTGCCGGGAAACCGTTACTGTCAGGTACAGTTCATGTCCCATGGGAAAGAGCGGTAGAAACAGAGGGAGGAAAGATAGAGGGAGAGAGAAAAAAGAGAGACACAGAAAATATCCTCCCCTCATCTCTCTCTTTGGTTTGATGTCCTTTCGTAGAGAAGCTATTCAGACACTTGTACCAGAGAAGTAGAGGATGACTCACACACGCACACACACACACACACACACACACACACGCAGGCACGCACTCTCTGAACGTTTGTCAGTCAGAATAAATAATTGGTGATAATCACTTCTAATGGCTCTTGAAGTGAATCAATATACAGTACGTTTTTTTTGTCTGTGTGACTATGTGACTATGTGACTGTGTGTCTATGTGTCTATGTGTCTGTGTGACTGTGTGTCTATGTGTCTATGTGTCTGTGTGACTGTGTGTCTGTGTGTCTATGTGTCTGTGACTGTGTGTCTATGTGCCTATGTGACTATGTGGCTGTGTGTCTGTGTGTCTGTGTGTCTGTGTGACTATGTGTCTATGTGTCTATGTGACTATGTGTCTGTGTGACTATGTGTCTATGTGTCTATGTGTCTATGTGACTATGTGTCTGTGTGACTATGTGTCTATGTGTCTATGTGTCTATGTGTCTGTGTGACTGTGACTATGTGTCTGTGTGTCTGTGTGACTATGTGTCTGTGTTGTAGTGCCCAGCTGGCTGCATGTACTGTCTTTTACATAGAAGCACCTTCCTCTACATGGAACAGGTCTACACCCGTGTGTGTGTGTGTGTGTGTGTGTGACAGCAACCCTCTGTTCTCCAGTCATCTTTAAACACTGCTAACTGCAGCCAAGACCCTATAGGCACGCCTGTCCACACACAACCCAAGCTACAGCCATTCATCACACACAGACACAGCCAATGCTAGCCATTCATCACAGTGACAGAGAGGAAGGGAGGGAGGCAGGCAGGATAGAGGAAAGGAAGAGAGGGGAGAAGGAAAGAGAGAAGGAGATGGGGAAGGAAAGAGAGAGGGAGAGGGGGGAAGGAAAGAGAGTGGGAGAGGGGGGAAGGAAAGAGAGAGGGAGAGGGGGGAAGGAAAGAGAGAAGGAGAGAGGGGAAGGAAAGAGAGAAGGAGAGGGGGGAAGGAAAGAGAGAAGGAGAGAGGGGAAGGAGAGAGGGGAAGGAAAGAGAGAGGGAGAGGGGGAAGGAAAGAGAGAAGGAGAGGGGGAAGGAAAGAGAGAAGGAGAGAGGGGAAGGAAAGAGAGAGGGAGAGGGGGGAAGGAAAGAGAGAAGGAGAGGGGGAAGGAAAGAGAGAAGGAGAGAGGGGAAGGAAAGAGAGAAGGAGAGGGGGGAAGGAAAGAGAGAAGGAGAGGGGGGAAGGAAAGTGAAAGACACTATCTGAACGGCTCTCTCTCTCCACTCTTTCTCCTGTCTCTCCCTCCCCCTCTCTCTCCTCTCGCTCTCTCCTCTCTCTCTCTCTCGCTCTCTCCCCCTCTTGCTCTCTCCCCTCTGCCTTTCTCCTGTCAATTTCAATTTCAATTCAAAGGTCTTTATTGGCATGGGAAACTTATGTTTACAGTGAAATAAACAATACAAAATGAACAGCAAACATTACACTTACAAAAGTTCCAAAATAATAAAGATATTTCAAATGACACATCTATATAGTGTTGTAATGACGTGCAAATAGTTAATAGTATGGAAGGGAAAATAAATAAACATAAATATGGGTTGAATTTACAATGGTGTTTGCTCTTCACTGGTAAGGAAGTCCAGCTCAGTTTCCACCTGATTTTGTGGGCAGTGTGCACATATCCTGTCTTCTCTCGAGAGCCAGGTCTGCATTCGGCAGCCTTTCTCAATAGATATCCCGTCTTCTCTCGAGAGCCAGGTCTGCATTCGGCAGCCTTTCTCAATACAAAGGCTACAGTGTTTTTTCATTCAAAAGTTGCGGCGTACCGCAACAGCTTGCGGGCTGCCACAGAATTCTATGGCACATTATTTAAATGTCAGCAATTGTTACCAGAAGGACACAATTTACTACAATCTGCCACCATCTACTACAAATGGTCGCGGCATAAGTTTTAAAGAAAGAATCATTGTATATTCACTGAGTCTGTACATAGTCAAAGATTTCCTTCATTTTGGATCAGTCACGGTGGTCAGGTATTCTGCCACTGTGTAGTCTCTGTTTAGGGCCAAATAGCATTCTTGTTTGCTCTGATTTTTGTAAATTCCAATGTGTCAGATAATGATCTTTTTGTTTTCTCATGATTTGTTTGGGTCTAATTGTATAGCTGTCCTAGGGCTGTGTGGGGTCTGTTTGTGAACAAAGCCTCAGGACCAGCTTGCTTTGGGGACTCTTCTCCAGGTTCATGTAGGTGATGACTTTGTTATGGAAGGTTTGGGAATCACTTCCTTTTAGGTGGATGTAGAATTGAAAGGCTCTTTTCTGGATTTTGATAATAATTATCGGGTATCTGCCTAATTTTACTCTACATGCATTATTTGGTGTTTTACGCTGTACACAGAGGATATTATTGCAGAATTCTGCGTGCAGAGTCCCAATTTGGTGTTTGTCCCATAGTGTGAATTGTTGTTTGGTGAGCGGACCCCAGACCTCACAACCATAAAGGGCAACCCCAGACCCCAGACCCCAGACCCCAGACCCCAGACCCCAGACCCCAGACCTCACAACCATAAAGGGCAACCCCAGACCCCCAGACCCCAGACCCCAGACCCCAGACCCCAGACCCCAGACCCCAGACCCCAGACCTCACAACCATAAAGGGCAACCCCAGACCCCAGACCCCAGACCCCAGACCCCAGACCCCAGACCCCAGACCCCAGACCCCAGACCCCAGACCCCAGACCTCACAACCATAAAGGGCAACCCCAGACCCCCCAGACCCCAGACCCCAGACCCCAGACCCCAGACCCCAGACCCCAGACCCCAGACCCCAGACCTCACAACCATAAAGGGCAATGGGTTATTTCACTTGATTCAAGCATTTTTTTTCCAAATCCTAATTGTTATGTTAAATTAAATGTTCCTTTTCATGGCATAGAAAGCCCTTCTTGCCTTGTCTCCCAGCTTGTTCACAGCTTTGTGGATGTTACCTGTGGCGCTGATGTTTAGGCCGAGGTACGTAGAGTTTTTTTTGTGTGCTTTAGGGCATGGTGTCTAGATGGAAGTTATATTCGTGGTCCAGGACAACTAGACCTTTTTTGGAACGGCATTATTTTGTTTTACTGGTCTGACAGAATCTGTGCAGAAGATCTAGGTGCTGCTTTAGGCCCTCCTTGGTTGGGGACAGAAGCACCAGATCATCAGCAAACAGTAGACATTTCACTATAGATTCTAGTAGGGTGAGGCCGGTTGCTGCAGACTGTTCTAGTGCCTTCGCCAATTTGTATATATGTTGAAGAGGGTGGGGCTAAGCTGCATCCCTGTCTCATCCCCCAGCCCTGTGGGAAGAAATGTTTGTGTTTTTTGCCCATTTTAATCTCATAATCTTAATCTCTTTCTCCTCTCTGTCTCTATCTCATCTCTGTCTGTCTGTCTCTCTCTCTCTCTCTCTCCCTCTCTCTCTCTCCCTTTCTCTCTCTCTCTCTCTCTCTCTCTCTCTCTCTCTCTCTCTCTCTCTCTCTCTCTCTCCTGTCTCTCTCTCTCCTGTCTCTCTCTCTCCTCTCTGTCTCTCTCTCTCCTGTCTCTCTCTCTCCTGTCTCTCTCTCTCTCCTCTCTGTCTCTCTCTCATCTCTGTCTATCTGTCTCTCTCTCTCATCTCTGTCTGTCTGTCTCTCTCTCTCATCTCTGTCTGTCTGTCTCTCTCTCTCTCATCTCTGTCTGTCTGTCTCTCTTTAATTTCTCTCTCTCCTCTCTGTCTCTCTGTCTCTGATCCCTCTCAATTCAGTTCTCTCTCTTCCTCTCTGAGTGGGTGATGAATCGTCCAAACCCTGACCCTTGGAGCTAGCTCAGAACGCACACTCTCCTCTCTATACGCATATCCCCTCTCCTTGTCCGTGTCTCTTTCTGGGTGAGGGAGTGAGGGATGAGGTGGGTGGATGAGGTTAATATGAAGGCTGCCAAGGGAGAGAATGTGTGCAGAGGGTGAGCAAGCAGCAAAGAGAATGAAAGAAAAAGACTAGCACCAGGGATAAATAAAGACAGGGAACAGAATGAAGAGGGAGGGAAGGAGAAAAGGAGAGAGTGAGAAAGAGGAAAAGCAGGAGAGGCCTAATAGACTGTTTGTCTCCATACTGTTGTTGCTGCTGTTGCTGGCTTCAATCAAAATGCTGCAGTCACTAAATTAGTCAGTCAGTCAGTCAGTCAGACAGGTAGCCAGTCAGCTGGCAAAGAATCCAGGGAGGGAAGGGATTGACTGAGCTGGCCAACTGACTAAGGAGATACACAGGCTATTATAGAGGGCAGGGGAGAGGGGGTAGGGTAGGGTAGGGAGGGGAGGGGGAGGTCTTGGAGGGGGATGGACTGAGGGCTGGGTGGGGAAAGTTGGGGAAGGAGAGAGCTGAGAGAGGTGACAGATGTGTGAGAGGTGTGAGAGGTGTGAGAGGGGCGAGAGGGGTGGGAAACAGGGAAGAGAGGGGACGGGGGTCTGTAAAGGGGAATTCAGGTAGAAGTCATGGAGATAGGAGGGAGACTGGGGAGTAAAACGGAGGGATAGGAGGGAGACTGGGGAGCAAAACGGAGAGATAGGAGGGAGACTGGGGAGTAAAACGGAGAGATAGGAGGGAGACTGGGGAGTAAAACGGAGGGATAGGAGGGAGACTGGGGAGTAAAACGGAGAGATAGGAGGGAGACTGGGGAGCAAAACGAAGAGATAGGAGGGAGACTGGGGAGCAAAACGGAGAGATAGGAGGGAGACTGGGGAGCAAAACGGAGAGATAGGAGGGAGACTGGGGAGTAAAACGGAGGGATAGGAGGGAGACTGGGGAGTAAAACGGAGAGATAGGAGGGAGACTGGGGAGTAAAACGGAGAGATAGGAGGGAGACTGGGGAGTAAAACGGAGAGATAGGAGGGAGACTGGGGAGCAAAACGAAGAGATAGGAGGGAGACTGGGGAGTAAAACGGAGAGATAGGAGGGAGACTGGGGAGCAAAACGGAGAGATAGGAGGGAGACTGGGGAGCAAAACGAAGAGATAGGAGGGAGACTGGGGAGTAAAACGAAGAGATAGGAGGGAGACTGAGGAAAGACTTTCACCTTGACAACATACAGCGAGACTGTGCCTCTACCTGGCACCACTTCACCCTCGACTTGGACAGCCTTTATGACCAGGTCCACCTCTACAAGGCAACAATCCCAACTTTTGCCAGGACTCTGAAGGACGTCACCCTCAACCGTAGCCCCAGCACCTCACACAGGAGCAACAGAGCAACAGACAACCCGCCCAGACCAGCGAGACACGGTCACAGACCAGCGAGACACCCTCCTGAAGGACCTGCACCGAGAGAACCCACGCCAAGAGAACCTACACCCAGACCACAGCATCTCTAGCCACACCCTTACCAGCTAAGACATCTGCCTTTGGCCTAAAGAGCAGGAACCCAGACTCCAACAAAGAAACTCCATCAAACTCCATCAGACTCCATCAGACTCCATCAAACTCCATCAGACTCCATCAGACTCCATCAGACTCCATCAGACTCCATCAAACTCCATCAGACTCCATCAGACTCCATCAGACTCCATCAAACTCCATCAGACTCCATCAAACTCCATCAGACTCCATCAGACTCCATCAAACTCCATCAGACTCCATCAAACTCCATCAGACTCCATCAGACTCCATCAGACTCCATCAAACTCCATCAGACTCCATCAGACTCCATCAGACTCCATCAGACTCCATCAAACTCCATCAGTCTCCATCAAAGAAATTGGAAATACAGACATTGTCATCCTACAAGAATAAAGGATAATAAAGGAGACGGACCCACTGGTTGCCCTCTAGGTTACAGAGAGCTGGTAGTCTCATCCACCAAACTACCAGGTGTGTGGTATAGAGGAGACAGACCCACTGTTTGCCCTCTAGGTTACAGAGAGCTGCTAGTCTCATCCACCAAACTACCAGCTGTGTGGTATAGAGGAGACAGACCCACTGGTTGCCCTCTAGGTTACAGAGAGCTGCTAGTCCCATCCACCAAACTACCAGGTGTGTGGTATAGAGGAGACAGACCCACTGTTTGCCCTCTAGGTTACAGAGAGCTGCTAGTCCCATCCACCAAACTACCAGCTGTGAAACAGGGAAGAGACTCATGGGGTATGCTAATGTTTTATAGAGGAGACGGACCCACTGGTTGCCCTCTAGGTTACAGAGAGCTGGTAGTCCCATCCACCAAACTACCAGGTGTGAAACAGGGAAGAGACTCATGGGGTATGCTAATGTTTTATAGAGGAGACGGACCCACTGGTTGCCCTCTAGGTTACAGAGAGCTGCTAGTCTCATCCACCACACTACCAGGTGGTTGATAGAGGAGATGGACCCACTGGTTTCCCTCTAGGTTACAGAGAGCTACTAGTCTCATCCACCACACTACCAGGTGGTTGATAGAGGAGATGGACCCACTGGTTGCCCTCTAGGTTACAGAGAGCTACTAGTCTCATCCACCACACTACCAGGTGGTTGATAGAGGAGATGGACCCACTGGTTTCCCTCTAGGTTACAGAGAGCTACTAGTCTCATCCACCACACTACCAGGTGGTTGATAGAGGAGATGGACCCACTGGTTGCCCTCTAGGTTACAGAGAGCTACTAGTCTCATCCACCACACTACCAGGTGGTTGATAGAGGAGACAGACCCACTGTTTGCCCTCTAGGTTACAGAGAGCTGCTAGTCTCATCCACCACACTACCAGGTGGTTGATAGAGGAGATGGACCCACTGGTTGCCCTCTAGGTTACAGAGAGCTACTAGTCTCATCCACCACACTACCAGGTGGTTGATAGAGGAGATGGACCCACTGGTTGCCCTCTAGGTTACAGAGAGCTACTAGTCTCATCCACCACACTACCAGGTGGTTGATAGAGGAGACAGACCCACTGTTTGCCCTCTAGGTTACAGAGAGCTGCTATTCTCATCCACCACACTACCAGGTGGTTGATAGAGGAGATGGACCCACTGGTTGCCCTCTAGGTTACAGAGAGCTACTAGTCTCATCCACCACACTACCAGCTGTGAAACAGGGAAGAGAACTCATGGGGTATGCTAATTTGGTATAGAGCAGACCTAACTCACTCTATTACATTAGTCAAAACAGAAACATTTGACATCTGACTAGAAATGAATAAGGAACTTATCTCAACAAAGAAAATGTCCTCATGTGTGCTACTTATATTCTCTCCAATAGAATCCAAATACTTTAACAATGACAGCTTCTCCGTCCTGGAGGGGGAGATCAATCATTTCCAGGGATATGTACTAGTCTGTGACGACCTAAATGCCAGAACTGGACAAGAACCTGACACCCTCAGCACACAGGGAGACAATGTGCCCCTCTAGACACAACTACAACAACATAACCAAACACCTACCTGGAGGAGACAGTATTCCCTCCCCATATGCCCCTCTAGACACAACTACAACAACATAACCAACCAAAACGGGTCACAACTCCTGCAGCTCTGTCGGCCGTTGGGTATGTACATAGACAGTGTTAGGCTTCGAGGGGACTCCTATGGTAGGTACACCTATAGCTCATCTCTTGGCAGTAGTACTGTAGACTACTTTATCACTGACCTCAACCCAGAGTCTCCTAGAACGTTTCAGTCAGCCCACTGACACCCCTATCAGACCACAGTTAACAGTCAGCCCACTGACACCCCTATCAGACCACAGTTAACAGTCAGCCCACTGACACCCCTATCAGACCACAGTTAACAGTCAGCCCACTGACACCCCTATCAGACCACAGTTAACAGTCAGCCCACTGACACCCCTATCAGATCACAGCAACATCACAGTCTACTTGAACAGAGCTGTGCTCAATCATGAGGCATCAAAGCCAAAGGGACTGAATAATATACAGAAATGCTATAGATGGAAGGAAAATAGAGCAACAACCAATTAAATCCCTTCCAGACAACTTCCTGGACAAAAGGTTTCACTGTCATAGTGAAGGTGTAAACTTGGCAGTAGAAAACCTCAACAGTATATTTGACCTCTCAGCTTCCTTATCAAATCTAAAAATGTCAAGCAAACAACCTAAGAGAATTAACAACAACAATTATATACAATTATATAATTATATAATGTTACTTACCCTACATTATTCATCTCATATGCATACGTATATACTGTACTCTACATCATCGACTGCATCCTTATGTAATACATGTATCACTAGCCACTTTAACTATGCCACTTTGTTTACTTTGTCTACATACTCATCTCATATGTATATACTGTACTTGATACCATCTACTGTATGCTGCTCTGTACCGTCACTCATTCATATATCCTTATGTACATATTCTTTATCCCCTTACACTGTGTATAAGACAGTAGTTTTGGAATTGTTAGTTAGATTACTTGTTGGTTATCACTGCATTGTCGGAACTAGAAGCACAAGCATTTCGCTACACTCGCATTAACATCTGCTAACCATGTGTATGTGACAAATAAAATTTGATTTGATTTGATTTTGATTTGAACAATGACAAATGGTTTGATGAAGAATCCAAAAACCTAAGACATTGAGAAACCTGTCCAACCAAAAATATATAGACCCAGAAAACCTGAGCCTACGCCTTCACTATGGTAAATCACTAAAACAATACAGAAATACACTACGGAAAAAGAAGGAACAGCACGTCAGAAATCAGCTCAATGTAGCTGAAGAATCCATAGAATCTAATCACTTCTGGGAAAATTGGAAAACTCTCAAAGAGTTGTGCTTCTGTCCCCAACCAAGGAGGGCTTACAGCAGCACCTAGACTTTTACTCAAGTTGTATTTTACTGGGAGAACTTCACTTTTACTTTTCATTTACAGTCATTTTCTACCTTTTGTGACTAGGGGGCAGTATTTTTTTTTTTTTTTTAAATATTGTTCCTGTAGTAAACGGAATATTGTGTCAGGACAAGATGCTAGAATATGCATATAATTGACAACTTAGGATAGAAAACACTCTAAAGTTTCCAAAACTATAAAAATATTGTCTGTGAGTATAACAGAACTGATGTTGCAGGCGAAAGCCTGAGAAAAATCCAATCCGGAAGTGCCTCATGTTTCGAAAGCGTTGCGTTCCAATGAGTCCCTATTGGGCTATCATTGGGCTCTGAATGGGCTATCAACCAGATGACTTTTTCTCCGTATTCCCCAAGGTGTCTACAGCATTGTGACGTAGTTTTACGCATTTATGTTGAAGAATACCCGTAAGCGGCTACATTGCGCAAGTGGTCACATGATGCTCCCAGAGTGATTGTCGCGTAAAATACAGAGGTAGCCATTATTCCAATCGGTCCTACTGAAAAACTAATTGTCCTAGTGGATATATTATTGAATAGATATTTGAAAACCACCTTGAGGATTGATTATAAACAACGTTTGCCATGTTTCTGTCGATATTATGGAGCTAATTTGGAACATTTTTCAGCGTTTCGTGACTGCAATTTCCGTGGGATTTCTCAGCCATACGTGAGGAACAAACGGAGCTATTTCGCCTACAAAAATAATATTTTTGGAAAAAAGGAACATTGGCTATCTACCTGGGAGTCTCGTGAGTGAAAACATCCGAAGCTCATCAAAGGTAAACGATTTAATTTGATTGCTTTTCTGATTTCCGTGACCAAGTGACCTGCTGCTAGCTGGACAAAATGCTATGCTAGGCTATCAAAAAAACTTACACAAATGCTGTGTCTCAATATATTTCACTTGTGATTTTCATGAATAGGAATATTTTCTAGAAATATTTATGTCCATTGCGTTATGCTAATTAGTGTCAGTCGATGATTACGCTCCCTCGTGCGGGATGGGGAGTCACTATTAAGGTATCTTTACTTTTACTCAAGTATTACAATTGGGTACTTTTTCCATCACTGCCTACAGCAGCACCTATATTTTATGCACATATTCTGTCAGACCTGAGCCCTGACAGAAATTCTCATTAAGACAAAAATAATGGTTTTCCAAAAAAGGAACATAAAAATTGACATACCAGTTGGGATCTGGCAAAAAATACTTGAATCAGTTATATAACACGGATCCAATTCTGATCAACTCTCATATCTTTTGTGAGTGTAATGTATACTGTACATTTTCTATTGTATATTTCACTTTTGTTTATCATCTATTTTACTTGCTTTGGAAACGTAAACATATGTTTTGCATGCCAATAAGGCCCCTTAAATTGAATTGAAATTAAAATTTAGAAGGATGTAGAGGAGGGAGACAGGGGAGAGACGGGGGTAGAGGAGGGAGACTGGGGAGAGACGGGGGGGGAGAGGAGGGAGACTGGGGAGAGGGGGTAGAGGAGGGAGACAGGGGAGAGACGGGGGGTAGAGGAGGGAGACTGGGGAGAGGGGGTAGAGGAGGGAGACAGGGGAGAGGGGGTAGAGGAGGGAGACTGGGGAGAGACGGGGGTAGAGGAGGGAGACTGGGGAGAGGGGGGGAGAGGAGGGAGACTGGGGAGAGACGGGGGGTAGAGGAGGGAGACTGGGGAGAGGGGGTAGAGGAGGGAGATGGGGAGAGGGGGTAGGGAGGGAGACTGGGGAGAGGGGGTAGAGGAGGGAGACTGGGGAGAGACGGGGGTAGAGGAGGGAGACTGGGGAGAGGGGTAGAGGAGGGAGACAGGGGAGAGACGGGGGGTAGAGGAGGGAGACTGGGGAGAGGGGGTAGAGGAGGGAGACAGGGGAGAGACGGGGGTAGAGGAGGGAGACTGGGGAGAGGGGGTAGAGGAGGGAGACAGGGGAGAGACGGGGGTAGAGGAGGGAGACTGGGGAGAGGGGGTAGAGGAGGGAGACAGGGGAGAGACGGGGGTAGAGGAGGGAGACTGGGGAGAGGGGGGAGGAGGGGGAGACAGGGGAGGGGGGGTAGAGGAGGGAGACTGGGGAGAGGGGGGGTAGAGGAGGGAGACTGGGGAGAGACGGGGGGAGAGGAGGGAGACTGGGGAGAGACGGGGGGGTAGAGGAGGGAGACTGGGGAGAGGGGGTAGAGGAGGGAGATGGGGAGAGGGGGTAGAGGAGGGAGACTGGGGAGAGGGGGTAGAGGAGGGAGACAGGGGGACGGGGGTAGAGGAGGGAGACAGGGGAGAGACGGGGGGGAGAGGAGGGAGACTGGGGAGAGACGGGGGGGAGAGGAGGGAGACTGGGAGAGACGGGGGGTAGAGGAGGGAGACTGGGGAGAGGGGGTAGAGGAGGGAGACTGGGGAGAGGGGGTAGAGGAGGGAGATGGGGAGAGGGGGGTAGAGGAGGGAGACAGGGGAGAGACGGGGGGAGAGGAGGGAGACTGGGGAGAGACGGGGGTAGAGGAGGGAGACTGGGGAGAGGGGGTAGAGGAGGGAGACTGGGGAGAGGGGGTAGAGGAGGGAGATGGGGGAGAGAGAGGGGTAGAGGAGGGAGACGGGGGGAGAGACGGGGGGAGAGGAGGGAGACAGGGGAGAGACGGGGGGAGAGGAGGGAGACTGGGGAGAGACGGGGGGTAGAGGAGGGAGACTGGGGAGAGGGGGTAGAGGAGGGAGACAGGGGGAGAGAGAGGGGGAGAGGAGGGAGACTGGGGAGAGACGGGGGGAGAGGAGGGAGACAGGGGAGAGACGGGGGTAGAGGAGGGAGACAGGGGAGAGGGGGTAGAGGAGGGAGACAGGGGAGAGACGGGGGGTAGAGGAGGGAGACTGGGGAGAGACGGGGGTAGAGGAGGGAGACTGGGGAGAGGGGGTAGAGGAGGGAGACAGGGAGAGACGGGGGGGTAGAGGAGGGAGACTGGGGAGAGGGGGTAGAGGAGGGAGACAGGGGAGAGACGGGGGGGTAGAGGAGGGAGACTGGGGAGAGGGGGTAGAGGAGGGAGACAGGGGAGAGACGGGGGTAGAGGAGGGAGACTGGGGAGAGGGGGTAGAGGAGGGAGACAGGGGAGAGGGGGTAGAGGAGGGAGACTGGGGAGAGACGGGGGTAGAGGAGGGAGACTGGGGAGAGACGGGGGGAGAGGAGGGAGACTGGGGAGAGACGGGGGTAGAGGAGGGAGACTGGGGAGAGGGGGTAGAGGAGGGAGATGGGGGAGAGGGGGTAGAGGAGGGAGACTGGGGAGAGGGGGTAGAGGAGGGAGACAGGGGAGAGACGGGGGGTAGAGGAGGGAGACAGGGGAGAGACGGGGGGAGAGGAGGGAGACTGGGGAGAGACGGGGGGAGAGGAGGGAGACTGGGGAGAGACGGGGGGTAGAGGAGGGAGACTGGGGAGAGGGGTAGAGGAGGGAGACTGGGGAGAGGGGGTAGAGGAGGGAGATGGGGAGAGAGAGGGGTAGAGGAGGGAGACGGGGGAGAGACGGGGGGAGAGGAGGGAGACTGGGGAGAGACGGGGGGTAGAGGAGGGAGACTGGGGAGAGGGGTAGAGGAGGGAGACTGGGGAGAGGGGTAGAGGAGGGAGATGGGGGAGAGAGAGGGGTAGAGGAGGGAGACGGGGGAGAGACGGGGGGAGAGGAGGGAGACAGGGGAGAGACGGGGGAGAGGAGGGAGACTGGGGAGAGACGGGGGTAGAGGAGGGAGACTGGGGAGAGGGGGTAGAGGAGGGAGACAGGGGGAGAGAGAGGGGGAGAGGAGGGAGACTGGGGAGAGACGGGGGGAGAGGAGGGAGACTGGGGAGAGACGGGGGGTAGAGGAGGGAGACTGGGGAGAGGGGGTAGAGGAGGGAGACTGGGGAGAGGGGGTAGAGGAGGGAGATGGGGGAGAGAGAGGGGTAGAGGAGGGAGACGGGGAGAGGGGGTAGAGGAGGGAGACAGGGGAGAGACGGGGGGTAGAGGAGGGAGACAGGGGAGAGACGGGGGTAGAGGAGGGAGACTGGGGAGAGGGGGTAGAGGAGGGAGATGGGGGAGAGGGGGGTAGAGGAGGGAGATGGGGGAGAGGGGGGTAGAGGAGGGAGACAGGGAGAGACGGGGGGAGAGGAGGGAGACTGGGGAGAGACGGGGGTAGAGGAGGGAGACTGGGGAGAGGGGGTAGAGGAGGGAGACTGGGGAGAGGGGGTAGAGGAGGGAGATGGGGAGAGAGAGGGGGGTAGAGGAGGGAGACGGGGGAGAGGGGGGTAGAGGAGGGAGACAGGGGAGAGACGGGGGGTAGAGGAGGAGACAGGGGAGAGACGGGGGGTAGAGGAGGGAGACTGGGGAGAGGGGGTAGAGGAGGGAGATGGGGGAGAGGGGGGGGTAGAGGAGGGAGATGGGGAGAGGGGGTAGAGGAGGGAGACAGGGGAGAGGGGGTAGAGGAGGGAGACAGGGGGAGAGAGAGGGGTAGAGGAGGGAGACGGGGGGAGAGAGAGGGGGTAGAGGAGGGAGACAGGGGGAGAGAGAGGGGGTAGAGGAGGGAGACAGGGGAGGGAAAGAGGGGGTAGAGGAGGGAGACAGGGGGAGAGAGGGGGTAGAGGAGGGAGACAGGGGGAGAGAGAGGGGGTAGAGGAGGGAGACAGGGGGAGAGAGGGGGTAGAGGAGGGAGACAGGGGGTAGAGGAGGGAGACAGGGGGAGAGAGAGGGGGTAGAGGAGGGAGACAGGGGAGAGAGAGAGGGGGTAGAGGAGGGAGACAGGGGGAGAGAGAGGGCTGTAGAGGAGGGAGACAGGGGGAGAGAGAGGGGGTAGAGGAGGGAGACAGGGGGAGAGAGAGGGGGTAGAGGAGGGAGACTGGGGAGAGGGGGTAGAGGAGGGAGATGGGGGGGGAGAGAGGGGTAGAGGAGGGAGACGGGGAGAGAGAGGGGGGTAGAGGAGGGAGACAGGGGGAGAGAGAGGGGGTAGAGGAGGGAGACAGGGAGGGAAAGAGGGGGTAGAGGAGGGAGACAGGGGGAGAGAGGGGGTAGAGGAGGGAGACAGGGGAGAGAGGGGGGGTAGAGGAGGGAGACAGGGGGAGAGAGGGGGTAGAGGAGGGAGACAGGGGGAGATAGAGGGGGTAGAGGAGGGAGACAGGGAGAGAGAGAGGGGGTAGAGGAGGGAGACAGGGGGAGAGAGAGGGCTTTAGAGGAGGGAGACAGGGGGAGAGAGAGGGGGGTAGAGGAGGGAGACAGGGGGAGAGAGAGGGGGTAGAGGAGGGAGACAGGGGGAGAGAGGGGGGTAGAGGAGGGAGACAGGGGGTAGAGGAGGGAGACAGGGGGGAGAGAGGGGGGTAGAGGAGGGAGACAGGGGAGAGAGAGAGGGGGTAGAGGAGGGAGACAGGGGGAGAGAGAGGGCTGTAGAGGAGGGAGAGCATGGTAGAGGAGTGAGACAGGTGAGCGAGAGGGGGGTGACCGGAGAGAGAGAGGGGAGTAGATGAGGAAGACAGCGGTGAGAGAGAGGGGTAGAGAAGGGAGACAGGGTGAGGCAGGGGAGATGTTATATTATTATTATATGTGGGTTTGACAGGGTCAGACTGACTCCACTGTCCCTGTTATCTGCAGCTAAACTGATTCACTGTGGACCCAGTGATCTGGAAGGTCAGTCCTCAAACACACACACAGTTCTCCCTGCACTTTCTGCTTGGCTGAAATCTGTTCATGTTCTGCTGCTGCTCATCTCACTGGTCCCTACGATACTCATTCACAGAGACTAAATGCTCTCTAAATCTGTCTAGTGTGTGTGTGTGTGTGTGTGTGTGTGTGTGTGTGTGTGTGTGTGTGTGTGTGTGTGTGTGTGTGTGTGTGTGTGTGTGTGTGTGTGTGTGTGTGTGTGTGTGTGTGTGGTGTGTGTGTGTGTGTGTGTGTGTGTGTGTGTGTGTGTGTGTGTGTGTGTGTGTGTGTGTACATACGTGTCTGTGTGCATGTGTTGTCCATCCACTAGTTCTGGCTCCCCAGTGGAGCTCTGCTAAGAAGCCGTTTCCCCTGAGACTCGACCTTAAGTGGTCATGGTTAAACAAGCTAGACCGCTCTTACATTTTCTGACACCACACTTTCACCCCACAGCTCTAACCCTCCTGAGACGTGACCACACATGGTCACGGTTAAACACTGAAACCCTGCTGAGGCTGTACTGTAACCAAACACAACCACACTGTAAAACTCCCTGAGATATACTGTAACCAAACACAACCACACTGTAAAACTCCCTGAGATATACTGTAACCAAACACAACCACACTATAAAACTCCCTGAGATATACTGTAACCAAACACAACCACACTGTAAAACTCCCTGAGATATACTGTAACCAAACACAACCACACTATAAAACTCCCTGAGATATACTGTAACCAAACACAACCACACTGTAAAACTCCCTGAGATATACCTAACCAAACACAACCACACTATAAAACTCCCTGAGATATACCTAACCAAACACAACCACACTATAAAACTCCCTGAGATATACTGTAACCAAACACAACCACACTATAAAACTCCCTGAGATATACTGTAACCAAACACAACCACACTATAAAACTCCCTGAGATATACTGTAACCAAACACAACCACACTATAAAACTCCCTGAGATATACTGTAACCAAACACAACCACACTATAAAACTCCCTGAGATATACTGTAACCAAACACAACCAAACACAACCACACTATAAAACTCCCTGAGATGTACTGTAACCAAACACAACCACACTATACAACTCCCTGAGATATACTGTAACCAAACACAACCACACTATAAAACTCCCTAAGATATACTGTAACCAAACACAACCAAACACAACCACACTATAAAACTCCCTGAGATATACTGTAACCAAACACAACCACACTATAAAACTCCCTGAGATATACTGTAACCAAACACAACCACACTACAAAACTCCCTGAGATATACCTAACCAAACACAACCACACTATAAAACTCCCTGAGATATACTGTAACCAAACACAACCACACTATAAAACTCCCTGAGATATACTGTAACCAAACACAACCACACTATATACTGTAACCAAACACAACCACACTATAAAACTCCCTGAGATATACTATAAAACTCCCTGAGATATACTGTAACCAAACACAACCACACTATAAAACTCCCTGAGATATACTGTAACCAAACACAACCACACTATAAAACTCCCTGAGATATACTGTAACCAAACACAACCACACTATAAAACTCCCTGAGATATACTGTAACCAAACACAACCACACTATAAAACTCCCTGAGATATACTGTAACCAAACACAACCACACTATAAAACTCCCTGAGATATACTGTAACCAAACACAACCACACTATAAAACTCCCTGAGATATACTGTAACCAAACACAACCACACTATAAAACTCCCTGAGATATAAAACTGTAACCAAACACAACCACACTATAAAACTCCCTGAGATAACCACACTATAAAACTCCCTGAGATATACTGTAACCAAACACAACCACACTATAAAACTCCCTGAGATATACTGTAACCAAACACAACCACACTATAAAACTCCCTGAGATATACTGTAACCAAACACAACCACACTATAAAACTCCCTGAGATATACTGTAACCAAACACAACCACACTATAAAACTCCCTGAGATATACTGTAACCAAACACAACCACACTATAAAACTCCCTGAGATATACTGTAACCAAACACAACCACACTATAAAACTCCTGAGATATACTGTAACCAAACACAACCACACTATAAAACTCCCTGAGATATACTGTAACCAAACACAACCACACTATAAAACTCCCTGAGATATACTGTAACCAAACACAACCACACTATAAAACTCCCTGAGATATACTGTAACCAAACACAACCACACTATAAAACTCCCTGAGATATACTGTAACCAAACACAACCACACTATAAAACTCCCTGAGATATACTGTAACCAAACACAACCACACTATAAAACTCCCTGAGATATACTGTAACCAAACACAACCACACTATAAAACTCCCTGAGATATACTGTAACCAAACACAACCACACAAAAACTCCCTGAGATATACTGTAACCAAACACAACCACACTATAAACTCCCTGAGATATACTGTAACCAAACACAACCACACTATAAAACTCCCTGAGATATACTGTAACCAAACACAACCACACTATAAAACTCCCTGAGATATACTGTAACCAAACACAACCACACTATAAAACTCCCTGAGATATACTGTAACCAAACACAACCACACTATAAAACTCCCTGAGATATACTGTAACCAAACACAACCACACTATAAAACTCCCTGAGATATACTGTAACCAAACACAACCACACTATAAAACTCCCTGAGATATACTGTAACCAAACACAACCACACTATAAAACTCCCTGAGATATACTGTAACCAAACACAACCACACTATAAAACTCCCTGAGATATACTGTAACCAAACACAACCACACTATAAAACTCCCTGAGATATACTGTAACCAAACACAACCACACTATAAAACTCCCTGAGATATACTGTAACCAAACACAACCACACTATAAAACTCCCTGAGATAACTGTAACAAACACAACCACACTATAAAACTCCCTGAGATATACTGTAACCAAACACAACCACACTATAAAACTCCCTGAGATATACTGTAACCAAACACAACCACACTATAAAACTCCCTGAGATATACTGTAACCAAACACAACCACACTATAAAACTCCCTGAGATATACTGTAACACAAACACCACCACACACTATAAAACTCCCTGAGATATACTGTAACCAAACACAACCACACTATAAAACTCCCTGAGATATACTGTAACCAAACACAACCACACTATAAAACTCCCTGAGATATACTGTAACCAAACACAACCACACTATAAAACTCCCTGAGATATACTGTAACCAAACACAACCACACTATAAAACTCCCTGAGATATACTGTAACCAAACACAACCACACTATAAAACTCCCTGAGATATACCTAACCAAACACAACCACACTATAAAACTCCCTGAGATATACTGTAACCAAACACAACCACACTATAAAACTCCCTGAGATATACTGTAACCAAACACAACCACACTATAAAACTCCCTGAGATATACTGTAACCAAACACAACCACACTATAAAACTCCCTGAGATATACTGTAACCAAACACAACCACACTATAAAACTCCCTGAGATATACTGTAACCAAACACAACCACACTATAAAACTCCCTGAGATATACTGTAACCAAACACAACCACACTATAAAACTCTAGCTATACGGCAGTCCTTTAAACAGCAGTGAATAGGTTCTGGTAGATAAGACAAACGCTTTAGGTACCTTCAATGATGAAAACAAACAGTGTTAGCACTTTTTGGGAAGGGTCTTCTTCAGACAGACAACTCCCCCAACAAATCATGAAGCAGACATGTCGCAATTCGAAATCAATGTTTACAGACTAAAGCTTTGCAGTGGTTTTAGTGAAGGTAGTTGATGCAAACTACACACTTTTGAAATACACTCAATAAAAATAACCTCTGTGATCTCCATCTAGCTACTATTTTGTGTCCCGGGGATGTGGGCAAGAAGCGCATGAGGCAGTGCCGTAAGCAGTGATGAACACTGAGTGTACAAAACATTATGAACACCTGCTCTTTTCATGACACAGACTGACCAGGTGAATCCAGGTGAATCCAGGTGAATCCAGGTGAATCCAGGTGAATCCAGGTGAAAGCTATGATCCCTTATTGATGTCACCTGTTAAATCCACTTCAATCAGTGTAGATGAAGGGGAGGAGACGGGTTAAATTAGGACTTTTAAGCCTTGAGATAATTGAGACATGGATCGTGTACGTGGGTCATTCAGAGGGTGAATGGGCAAGACAAAGGATTTAGGTGTGGGGGGGGGTGACTCAATAATAGGAAGGTGTTCTTAATGGTTCCTCTATGACAAACAGACATTGTATTACTTTAGGACAGGCATGCTGGACCATTGAATACATTGTGGGAGGCAACTCGTCTGCCTAAGGAGACTAGATACTGTAAACTCAAATGGTACAACTCACAGTCAACTGGACCAGCTCAAAGTCATCAGCCAGCAGCATACAACTCTGCATCTCACTGCTTGCCTGCCTCTGAAGCTAAGCAGGGTCGGTCCTTGTCGGTCCCTGGATGGAAGATCAGATGCTACTAGAAGTGGGGTTGGCGGGTCAGTAGCGGGCCGTCTGCCCTCTGGTCTTAAGATCAAATCCCAATGCCCCAGGGCTGTGATGGGGACATTACCCTACATAGGGTTCTGTCTTTCAGATGATATGTTAAAACAGGTGTCCTAACTCTCTGTGGTCACTAAAGATCCCATTGTACTTAGAGTAGGGGTGTTAACCCAGGGTTGTTGCTGTAAAAGAGACGAGCCATGTTGTTGATGTATGTTATTATTTGTTGTGTTTACGTCTCAATATAAACAGCATCGCTGATGTAATGAGCGAGAGAGACCCAATGAGGACCACATGTGTATGTAAACAAGGATGTGCACTCAAGCATGTACAGTAAGCTCTGTGTCTGATACCATTGACCTGGGTGTCATGTGATGTGTCTGCCTCTGGGCTGTCTCCTGGGAGTACTCTCGCTCTCTCTACGTGTGTGTGTGTGTGTGTGTGTGTGTGTGTGTGTGTGTGTGTGTGTGTGTGTGTGTGTGTGTGTGTGTGTGTGTGTGTGTGTGTGTGTGTGTGTGTGTGTGTGTGTGTGTGTGTGTGTGTGTGTGTGCCAGTTTGGCCCGGAGTGTTTCGGAATCAGACTATACCTCCTAGCGAGCAGTAGAGATATTCTGGATAAAAGTGATAAATTACAATGTGGGAGGATTTGTAAAACCTCCCAGAATGATTATAGTCAGATGTAGCCACCCCGTCTGTCAGAATGTAGAACAGGGTCACGTCATTAGACACACATTGGAAAACTGTCCAACATTAAATCAATCAGAGCCTTCTGATTGGACGAGCTCAGATAATAAACTCCCCTGTTTCAAGATGTTTCTTCCTGGTTCTTTCTTTAGTGCTGAGTGTGATTTCCTTAAGGTGTGAAATCATTCTCCAGCCGGCTCGGAGATTATATTACCAGTGTAAATGGATGATATTACAGTCGTAAACACTGTAGTTAAACACCCTGAGACCATTATTATAGTCAACTCTCTGTCTGGCTGAGAGGCTTCGGTGCTCTGTCAGCGTCTGGACAATAATCTCTGAGATTTATTAAACACAGCAGGCCTCTACACGAACACAATGTTTTTTTTAAACGGAATTCAGATATTAAAACAAATATATAAGCTACAAATGCACACACACAGTGCCTTCGGAAAGTATTCAGACACCTTGACTTGTTCTACATTTTGTTACGTTACAGCCTTACTCTAAAATTGATTACATTGTTTTTTTCCTCAATCTACATACAATAACCCATAAGGACAAAGAAAAAACAGGTTGGATGGGGAGCATTGCTGCACAGCTATTTTCAGGTGGTCATAATCTGAGTCTTTTAGGTGCATTTTGGTAAACTCCAAGCGGGCTGTCATGTGCCTTTTACTGAGGAGTGGCTTCCATCTGGTCACTCTACCATAAAGGCCTGATTGGTGGAGTGCTGCAGAGATGGTTGTCCTTCTGGAGCATTGTCAGAGTGACCATCGGGTTCTTGGTCACCTCCCTGACCAAGGCCCTTCTCCCCCGGTTGCTCAGTTTGGCCAGGCGGCCAGCTCTAGGAAGAGTCTTGGTGGTTCCAAACTTCTTCCATTTAAGAATGATGGAGGCCACTGTGTTATTGGGGACCTTCAATGCTGCAGAAATGTTTTGGTACCCTTCCCCAGATCTGTACCTCGACACAATCCTGTCTCGGAGCTCTACGGACAATTCCTTCCACCTCATGTCTTGGTTTTTGTTCTGACATTCAGTTTAGTCTAGTTGATTCAGTCGACCATAACAAAAAAAACGAGCACAACATAAAACTTGAAAAAGCCACAGAGGCACTATGGTGTTAAACGCTGAGCTGTAGCCAGTGAATAGCATTCTCACATAGGTGTTCCTTTTGTCCAGGTGGGAAATGGCAGTGTGGATTGCACCCTCTGTGGATCTGTTGGGGCAGTATGCAAATTGGATTGGGTCTAAGGTTTCTGGGATAATGGTGTTGATGTGAGCCATGACCAGACTTTCAAAGCACTTCATGGCTACAGACGTGAGTGCTACGGGTCAGTAGTCATTTAGGCAGGTTACCTTGGTGTTCTTGGGCACAGGGACTATGGTGATCAGTCTCTTTCCTGATGAAGTCAGTCAAGTAAAGTAGACATGAATCAGTGGAATATGTTTTTCTGAAAACCTGACTGAAAATCCGACATTAAAACTTAGTTTGTTGACATATTCGTACATTTTCTCATGTACAATTCTCTCCAGGATATTTGATGTTACACAGAGGATAGATACAGGACTACAACTCCCAGGGTCAGACTTTATCCCCTTCTTACACAGAGGATAGATACAGGACTACAACTCCCAGGGTCAGACTTTATCCCCTTCTTACACAGAGGATAGATACAGGACTACAACTCCCAGGGTCAGACTTTATCCCCTTCTTACACAGAGGATAGATACAGGCCTATAACTCCCAGGGTCAGACTTTATCCCCTTCTTATACAGAGGATAGATACAGGACTACAACTCCCAGGGTCAGACTTTATCCCCTTCTTACACAGAGGATAGATACAGGACTACAACTCCCAGGGTCAGACTTTATCCCCTTCTTACACAGAGGATAGATACAGGACTACAACTCCCAGGGTCAGACTTTATCCCCTTCTTACACAGAGGATAGATACAGGACTACAACTCCCAGGGTCAGACTTTATCCCCTTCTTACACAGAGGATAGATACAGGACTACAACTCCCAGGGTCAGACTTTATCCCCTTCTTACACAGAGGATAGATACAGGCCTATAACTCCCAGGGTCAGACTTTATCCCCTTCTTACACAGAGGATAGATACAGGCCTATAACTCCCAGGGTCAGACTTTATCCCCTTCTTACACAGAGGATAGATACAGGACTACAACTCCCAGGGTCAGACTTTATCCCCTTCTTACACAGAGGATAGATACAGGACTACAACTCCCAGGGTCAGACTTTATCCCCTTCTTACACAGAGGATAGATACAGGCCTATAACTCCCAGGGTCAGACTTTATCCCCTTCTTACACAGAGGATAGATACAGGACTACAACTCCCAGGGTCAGACTTTATCCCCTTCTTACACAGAGGATAGATACAGGACTACAACTCCCAGGGTCAGACTTTATCCCCTTCTTACACAGAGGTGGTACTTTTGTGTGTTTCATGTCTGTGAAAAAGATGCCTTGTTCAAGAGAGAGATCAACGATAATACATAATACAAGGGGCAGTTTGCTCAGCAGAATCTTTTTTTAATGTTTTACTTTAAAAAAAATGTTTACCTTTATTTAACTAGGCGTTTCAGTTCAGAACAAATTCTTATTTACAATGACGGGCCAAACCCGGACGACGCTGGGCCAAATGTACGCCGCCCTATTGGATATTAGCTATTTTGTCCGTTCTTAAAAGAAAAAGAGTTTGGCTGAACCCATAACTCGGCATAATCATACTTGACTTGGTTGTTTCTATGTAAACCAGAACCGATGGGCAGCTTGCTAACCAGCTTGCTGGCAACAGAAGTAAAAAAAATATTGCCTTCATTGGCAACCTCTGCTTTGTCATATACCATCTATCCCCTGATGTTCAGTCCAATACTGGTTGGTTTGTTTTTGGTAGTACTACTACAGCCTAGTTCCTTAAATGATTTCAAAAGCTTTTTAGGGTCATTTTTGTTCTCAATGATTTTATCAGCAAAGTAATCCCTGTTAGCTTCATCCATCCTGCTCTGTGCTTCATCCATCCCGCTCTGTGCTTCATCCATCCTGCTCTGTGCTTCATCCATCCTGCTCCGTGCTTCATCCATCCTGCCTTGTGCTTCATCCATCCTGCTCTGTGCTTCATCCATCCTGCCCTGTGCTTCATCCATCCTGCTCTGTGCTTCATCCATCCTGCTCTGTGCTTCATCCATCCTGCTCTGTGCTTCATCCATCCTGCTCCGTGCTTCATCCAGCCTGCTCTGTGCTTCATCCATCCTGCTCTGTGCTTCATCCATCCTGCTCCGTGCTTCATCCAGCCTGCTCTGTGCTTCATCCATCCTGCTCTGTGCTTCATCCATCCCGCTCTGTGCTTCATCCATCCTGCTCTGTGCTTCATTTCTGTGCTGTTTATATAGAACAACATCAGGCTGTTCTTGAGAGTTCTTCCATTTCTTAAAGTTCTTATTCCTTGCTTGGATAGATTCTAGAATCTCATGATTGAACCCAGGGCTAGATGTCTGCTTTACTCTGACTAGTCTAATGGGAGCCATCACATTCACCACATCAAGGAATCTACATTTAAAAGATTCCCAGACACTGTCTACCACAACACTATCCAGCACAGGTGACCAGTCAATTTGACCCACTTACTCCCTAAACATTTCAACACAGTATTTTTGAGTCCTCTGATTCTTACAGTTTTGTGACACTATAATATATCTTTAAAAACCCTCAAACTGCAAAATGTAATACAACGATCACTGATTCAATATGCTACTACTTCACTCTGTGATATTCTGGGTTTATCAGACACCAATATTAAGTCAATCGTACTTTGCACTGTTTCACATCCCCTGGTGGGATCTTTTATCCTTTGGGTCAGAGCAAGTGATCTACAGAAGTGCATAAAGACATTG
>NC_068421.1:12950586-12975586 GCF_023373465.1 Oncorhynchus keta | reverse complement strand
CCCATACCACGACTACCTCATACATCCACTACCTCCATTACCTCATACCTCCATTACCTCGTACCCCCATTACCTCCACTACCTGGTACCTCCACTACCTCCACTACCTTGTACCTCCACTACCTCATACCTCCACTACCTCAACTACCTTGTACCTTCATTACCTCATACCTCCACTACCTCGTGCCCCTCTACCTCCACTACCTCGTACCTCCAGTATCTTAACTACCTACACTACCTTAACTACCTCCACTACCTTGTACATCCAATACCTCCAATACCTCCACTACTTACACTACCTCATACAACCACTACCTCCACTGCCTCATACCTCCACTACCTCAACTACCTCGTACCTTCAATAAAAAATAATAAAAAATATGATATAAGAGCAAATATAAACAAACAGCTTCCCAACCTATGATCCACCATCATCATCATTATTGTCCTCTTCATCGTCACCATCATATATCATCACAATCATCAACATCATAACTGTCAATATATCCTTGTCATCGTTGTCGATCACACACACACACACACACACACACACACACACACACACACACACACACACACACACACACACACACACACACACACACACACACACACACACACACACACACACACACACACACACACACACACACACACACACACACACACACACACACACACAAGCATACGCACACAGACACACACAGAGTAAGTAGCTCAGTACGGCTCTTCTCCATGCTAATACATTGCTGTTCTCTATTATTCGGTGACTACAAATACTGCATCCATAGGAAGACGGCTTCTACTGACTGAGAGACATAAAACAGATGAGACAACACACACACACGCACGCACGCACGCACGCACGCACGCGCGCACACACACACACACACACACACACACACACACACACACACACACACACACACACACACACACACACACACACACACACACACACACACACACACACACACACACACACACACACACACACACACACACACACACACACACACACACACACTGACAGAAGAGTGAATATGAAAACATGTGACCCTGGGCTCTGCTGTTCCTGAATGAAGGAGTGATATACTTGCTCGTCGATTCAGGCCTCTGAGACGCTTCAGAAAACTCCTGAAGGTCAGACAATTACCATTTTCATTCTGTATGTTGGTCACGCCAGAGCAAAAGCCGGAGCTTCATTTAGAGATTGATTTACCACACCTGTTTAGAGGAGAAAGAAGGTAAAAGACTCAGAGAGAGAGAGAGAGAGAGACCGATGGAGAGAGGAAAAGAGAGAGAGAGAGAGAGGAAAAGAGAGAGAGAGAGAGACCGATGGAGAGAGGAAAAGAGAGAGAGAGAGAGGAAAAGAGATAGAGAGAGAGACCGATGGAGAGAGGAAAAGAGAGAGAGAGAGAGGAAAAGAGATAGAGAGAGAGACCGATGGAGAGAGGAAAAGAGAGAGAGAGAGAGACCGATGGAGAGGAAAAGAGATAGAGAGAGAGACCGATGGAGAGAGGAAAAGAGAGAGAGAGAGAGGAAAAGAGATAGAGAGAGAGACCGATGGAGAGAGGAAAAGAGAGAGAGAGACCGATGGAGAGAGGAAAAGAGAGAGAGAGAGAGGAAAAGAGATAGAGAGAGAGACCGATGGAGAGAGGAAAAGAGAGAGAGAGAGAGGAAAAGAGATAGAGAGAGAGACCGATGGAGAGAGGAAAAGAGAGAGAGAGAGAGACCGAGGGAGAGAGGAAAAGAGAGAGAGAGAGAGACCAATGGAGAGAGGAAAAGAGAGAGAGAGAGAGGAAAAGAGATAGAGAGAGAGACCGATGGAGAGAGGAAAAGAGATAGAGAGAGAGAGACAGAGAGAGAGAGCGAGATTAAATTGTTCCGCTTGTTATTCCCCGCCTCAGGAAAAAGAGGGAAAACTGTCGGAGCGGAGGGATACATTCAAGGAGCAGCGCTTCATTTACCAAACACTCCTCCCCTGATGATCCCAGAGTGTGTGTGTGTGTGTGTGTGTGTGTGTGTGTGTGTGTGTGTGTGTGTGTGTGTGTGTGTGTGTGTGTGTGTGTGTGTGTGTGTGTGTGTGTGTGTGTGTGTGTGTGTGTGTGTGTGTGTCTGGTTTAACTATCCTACTGGGGACCAGCAGTCCTCATAAGGATAGTTTAACAAGGAAATGTGTGGACATTTTGCCGGTCATGGAAAAAAACAATTTTAGTTCTTAGTGGTTAGGTTTAGTGACAGGGTTAGGTTAAGGCTTAGTGGTTAGGTTTAGTGACAGGGTTAGGTTTAGTGACAGGGTTAGGTTTAGGGTTATGAGTTTAGGGTTAAGGTTAGCGTTAGGTTAGGTTAAGGCTTAGTGGTTAGGTTTAGTGACAGGGTTAGGTTTAGTGACAGGGTTATGTTTAGTGACAGGGTTAGGTTTAGTGACAGGGTTATGTTTAGTGACAGGGTTAGGTTTAGTGACAGGGTTGGGTTTAGTGACAGGGTTAGGTTTAGTGACAGGGTTAGGTTTAGTGACAGGGTTATGTTTAGTGACAGGGTTAGGTTTAGTGACAGGGTTATGTTTAGTGACAGGGTTAGGTTTAGTGACAGGGTTAGGTTTAGTGACAGGGTTAGGTTTAGTGACAGGGTTAGGTTTAGTGACAGGGTTGGGTTTAGTGACAGGGTTGGGTTTAGTGACAGGGTTGGGTTTAGTGACAGGTTAGGTTTAGGGTTATGAGTTTAGGGTTAAGGTTAGCGTTAGGTTAGGTTAAGGCTTAGTGGTTAGGTTTAGTGACAGGGTTATGTTTAGTGACAGGGTTAGGTTTAGTGACAGGGTTAGGTTTAGGGTTATGAGTTTAGGGTTAAGGTTAGCGTTAGGTTAGGTTAAGGCTTAGTGGTTAGGTTTAGTGACAGGGTTAGGTTTAGTGACAGGGTTATGTTTAGTGACAGGGTTAGGTTTAGGGTTATGAGTTTAGGGTTAAGGTTAGCGTTAGGTTAGGTTAAGGCTTAGTGGTTAGGTTTAGTGACAAGGTTGGGTTTAGTGACAGGGTTATGTTTAGTGACAGGGTGATGTTTAGTGACAGGGTTAGGTTTAGGGTTATGAGTTTAGGGTTAAGGTTAGCGTTAGGTTAGGTTAAGGCTTAGTGGTTAGGTTTAGTGACAGGGTTAGGTTTAGTGACAGGGTTAGGTTTAGGGTTATGAGTTTAGGGTTAAGGTTAGCGTTAGGTTAGGTTAAGGCTTAGTGGTTAGGTTTAGTGACAGGGTTGGGTTTAGTGACAGGGTTGGGTTTAGTGACAGGGTTGGGTTTAGTGACAGGGTTGGGTTTAGTGACAGGGTTGGGTTTAGTGACAGGGTTGGGTTTAGTGACAGGGTTGGGTTTAGTGACAGGGTTGGGTTTAGTGACAGGTTAGGTTTAGGGTTATGAGTTTAGGGTTAAGGTTAGCGTTAGGTTAGGTTAAGGCTTAGTGGTTAGGTTTAGTGACAGGGTTGGGTTTAGTGACAGGGTTGTTTAGTGACAGGGTTGGGTTTAGTGACAGGGTTAGGTTTAGTGACAGGGTTATGTTTAGCGACAGGGTTAGGTTTAGGGTTATGAGTTTAGGGTTAAGGTTAGCGTTAGGTTAGGTTAAGGCTTAGTGGTTAGGTTTAGTGACAGGGTTAGGTTTAGGGTTATGAGTTTAGGGTTAAGGTTAGCGTTAGGTTAGGTTAAGGCTTAGTGGTTAGGTTTAGTGACAGGGTTAGGTTTAGTGACAGGGTTATGTTTAGTGACAGGGTTAGGTTTAGGGTTATGAGTTTAGGGTTAATGTTAGCGTTAGGTTAAGGCTTAGTGGTTAGGTTTAGTGACAGGGTTAGGTTTAGGGGTATGAGTTTAGGGTTAAGGTTAGCGTTAGGTTAGGTTAAGGCTTAGTGGTTAGGTTTAGTGACAGGGTTAGGTTTAGGGTTATGAGTTTAGGGTTAAGGTTAGCGTTAGGTTAAGGCTTAGGGCTAGGGTTAGGTTTACGGTTAGGGAAAATAGGATTTTTGATGGGAATCAATTGATTGGTCCCCACAAATATAATAAAACAAACTGTGTGAGTGTTAGAAACCCTGTTACTGTGACTGGAGGGAGGCCCTGTTACTGTGACTGGAGGGAGGCCCTATTACTTTGACTGGAGAGAGACCCTGTTACTGTGACTGGAGGAGGCCCTGTTACTTTGACTGGAGAGAGACCCTGTTACTGTGACTGGAGGGAGGCCCTGTTACTGTGACTGGAGGGAGGCCCTGTTACTGTGACTGGAGGGAGGCCCTGTTACTGTGACTGGAGAGAGACCCTGTCTGGAGGGAGGCCCTGTTACTGTGACTGGAGAGAGACCCTGTCTGGAGGGAGGCCCTGTTACTGTGACTGGAGGGAGACCCTGTCTGGAGGGAGGCCCTGTTACTGTGACTGGAGGGAGACCCTGTCTGGAGGGAGGCCCTGTTACTGTGACTGGAGGGAGACCCTGTCTGGAGGGAGGCCATGTTACTGTGACTGGAGAGAGACCCTGTTACTGTGACTGGAGGGAGACCCTGTTACTGTGACTGGAGAGAGACCCTGTCTTTAGAGAGACCCTGTTACTGTGACTGGAGAGAGACCCTGTTACTGTGACTGGAGTTTGACCCTGTCTTTAGAGAGACCCTGTTACTGTGACTGGAGAGAGACCCTGTTACTGTGACTGGAGAGAGACCCTGTCTGGAGGGAGACCCTGTCTTTAGAGAGACCCTGTTACTGTGACTGGAGAGAGACCCTGTCTTTAGAGAGACCCTGTTACTGTGACTGGAGAGAGACCCTGTTACTGTGACTGGAGAGAGACCCTGTTACTGTGACTGAAGCGAGACCCTGTTACTGTGACTGGAGAGAGACCCTGTCTTTAGAGAGACCCTGTTACTGTTACTGGAGTTTGACCCTGTCTTTAGAGAGACCCTGTTACTGTGACTGGAGTTTGACCCTGTCTTTAGAGAGACCCTGTTACTCTGACTGGCGAGAGACCCTGTTACTGTGACTGGAGTTTGACCCTGTCTTTAGAGAGACCCTGTTACTCTGACTGGCGAGAGACCCTGTTACTGTGACTGGAGTTTGACCCTGTCTTTAGAGAGACCCTGTTACTCTGACTGGCGAGAGACCCTGTTACTGTGACTGGAGTTTGACCCTGTCTTTAGAGAGACCCTGTTACTGTGACTGGAGAGAGACCCTGTTACTGTGACTGGCGAGAGACCCTGTTACTATGACTGGCGAGAGACCCTGTTACTCTGACTGAAGCGAGACCCGGTTACTGTGACTGGAGAGAGACCCTGTTACTGTGACTGGAGTGAGACCCTGTCTTTAGAGAGACCCTGTTACTGTGACTGGAGTGAGACCCTGTCTGGAGGGAGACCCTGTCTGGAGAGAGACCCTGTCTGGAGAGAGACCCTGTCTGGAGGGAGACCCTGTTACTGTGACTGGAGAGAGACCCTGTTACTGTGACTGGCGAGAGACCCTGTCATCCTGTCTGCCATCTACCAATGTCTCCTCCCCATCTAAAGTGGACTGGAACAAAACATTTCCTCACATCTCTCAGATCGAGAGAGTGAGAGAGAATGGTAATGGAATAAGACAGTGGATCATCAGCAGAGTCCTTTCTCCAGCTCTAACAATTACAGACAATAAGACACTAATCCACCACTGCTGTTCTACACACACACACACACACTCATTTGATACACACAGCAATACACACATACACAGACACAGGTTCATCAGAGCGGAACCCTAAGAACAGACCCAGAGCCCAGGTCACTACTAACACAGTATCACACACACACACTTGCTAGAAACAATGTAACGCATATAGCCTTATTATTATTATTATTATTATGATCAAAACAGCTTTCAAACCGATGTATATTTTTTTCAAGAGTCTAATTGTATTTCTACTGACGTCAACTTCTGGAGATCGCAGTGGGGAGATTATTTATGGCTCTCTCACAGTTCATGAATGTAACGTCTGCTTCCAACACTCTCAAACACATATATTTACATTTACATTTAAGTCATTTAGCAGACGCTCTTATCCATATATCCCCTGAAAGCAGCTCACTCTCCAGATCCCAATCACCTGAATTGGGACCCCCACCCCCCCACCCCCTCCCAACGAAGGGGTGACCACAACCCCTCCTCTTCCACCCGGTTGTGGAGAGAGTAACCACCTACTCACTAGCTGTCCACCCACCCACCCCCTCCCAACGAAGGGGTGACCACAACCCCTCCTCTTCCACCCGGTTGTGGAGAGAGTAACCACCTACTCAATAGCTGTCCCACCCCCCCTCCCAGCGTAGGGGTGACCACAACCCCTCCTCTTCCACCCGGTTTTAAGCCCCTCTACGTTTTTGAATATTACCCAAAGGCAGTTTGGTATCCCGGCTCTTTCTGCTGATGGGGTCACTCAGTTTGTGGAGGGATGAGTGGACTCGGGGGCCTCTGGGTAATTTAATTGACGAACAATTGGCACAACAGTTAAGAGTCAAACTAATCCCTGCAAATCCTCCCTTTATCCTGTTAAGCCTACCCCCTACTTTTTCGAACAGTCTGTTAAAAATCGCGCAATATTTCAGCGTCCTGCTACTCATGCCAGGAATATAGTATATGCATATGATTAGTATGTGTGGATAGAAAACACTCTGACGTTTCTAAAACTGGTTAAATCACTGCTGTGCGCAAGAAAAACTGATCACCGAAAACTGGGAAAAATATCCATGAGGTTAAGACTAATGTGCTGGACGGACAACCGCTCGGAACTGGTCTTGTGACTTGCATGCCCAAAAGTATCACTCCTCGGATTGGCCTCCTTCACTCTGAGGTCATTCAGTTAATGGTGTTGTCTTCGCCTAAAGAACCCCGCATCCTCGGTCACCCCTGGCTAAGTCTTCACGACCCTGCCATCTCCTGGCGGCAAATGGAACTGCTGTCATGGTCTCCTGCCTGTTTTGCGAACTGCTTCAATCTACCTTGTCTAGCCACCTCTATAGAAGGATCGGAATCTGCCATTCCAACCCACATCCCACCTGTATATGCCCAGTTCCAGAGTGTCTTCAGTGCATTCTGCCCCCTCATCGCCCGCAGGACAGTGTGATCGACCTCCTTCCTGAGGCATCGCCTCCTCAGGGTCGGATCAACGCTTTGTCCATTCCAGAGAATGAGGCTATGGACACCTATATACTGTAGAAGAGGCCCTCGACATGGGATTCATCCGTCCATCCACGTCTCCGGCTGCATCCAGTTTCTTTTTTGTGAAAAAAAAGGAATGGTAGTCTCTGTCCCTGCATAGATTACTGACCCCTCAAAGACCTTACCATCAAGAATCGCTTCCATCTTTCTCTGATTCCAGCCGCACTAGAACAAGTTGGACCTATGTAGTGCTTACAACCTGGTCCGTATCCAAAGTGGGGATGAGTGGAAGACGGTGTTCATCACTGTTAGGGGTCACTACGAATACCTGGTTATGCCCTACGGTGTCACCAATGCTTCCGCAGTCTTCCAGTCCTTCATGAATGAAGTTTTTCAGGACATGATCAACCAGTTCCTCATCGTGTCAATAAAAATGTGAAGGCTGATTCCTTATCCGTCTATTTGATTCCCCTTCCTTTAACCCAGCTCCCGAGCCCATCCTACCTCAGTCTTGTGTCGTGGGACCCATACAGTGGGAAATACAATCTGGGGTCCAAGAGGCCCTATGCCACGACCCAGCACCTCGCGACACCCCTGCAGGCAAGTCCTACGTTCCGGTGTCCGTCAGACCCCAACTAATGCAGTGGTGCCATACCTCGCTGAGTTCTGCCAGCCTGGGATCACCATCCCTAACAGCAGATGTCCAAGATTACGTTCTTTCCTGTCCCATCTGTGCATCGGCAAAGAGCCCTCGCCAACTACCTACAGGTAAGCTCGAGCCTTTATCTACACCACACAGACATCACCATGGATTTCCTCACTGATCTGCCAGACTCTTCGGGCTTCACTACTATTCGAGTTCCGCATCTACCTAATGCCATGGAAATGGCCGAGGGCAAGGTCCAACAGGTGTTGTGTCTGTATGGGATCCCGGAAGACATTGTTTCAGATCGGGGACCCCAGTTCGTCTCCAGGGTTTGGCGAGCCTTCTGCAACCGACTGGGGGTCTCCATCAGCCTATCCTCCAGATACCATCCCCAAACCAACGGGCAGACGGAACGCCTGAATCAGGAAATAGGTAAGCACCTTCGCCAACACTGCATCCAAAAACCACACAAGATGAGTTGTTATCTAGCCTGGGCCGAAAACGCACAGAACTCCCTGGTGCATTCCTCACTCCATCTCACTCTTTTTCAGTCTGTCCAACCCCCCCCCCCGTGTTCCCATGGGAGACAGAGCCCGGAAATGTGCCTGCCGAGCAGGTTTGGGAGACCACACATCAGCACAGGCATCAAGCTTCCCTCTCCCAGAAACAGTCCAACCTACTCCACTCTTTCACCCTTGGCATCATATGTGGCTCTCTACCCAGGACATCCGGCTTTGTGACCCCTGCAAGAAGTTCAGTCCCCGGTTCGTTGGTCCCTTCAAAATAATACACCGCATCAATCCTGTCACCTACCATCTCCAGTTGCCCCGCCATTACCGGATCTCCTCATCCTTCCATGTGTCCCTTCTCAAGCCTGTGACGTACAGCCCTCTCCATCCTCCAGTGGCGCACCCCCTCCATTTGACAATGGCGGTGTACCGGCTGATTCCGTCCAAGCCCTCCTTGACTCCAAGTGCCTGGGTGGTTGCATCCACTACCTGGTGGCTTGGGAGGGGTACAGACCCTAAGAACTGTCCCGGGTACCCGCCCAGGACATCCTCGACCCAGCCATGATCCTGGCTTTCCACCATCAGCTCCACGTCCCTGGGAGAGGCCCCCTGCTCAGCTTCCTAGGCCATCGTGGAGGGGGGGGCTACTGTGACATCTGCTTCCAACTTACACTCTCAACCACAGATTCCCTGAACGCAGCTCACTCTCCAGATCCCAATTACCTGAATTCTGATCACCTGTTCACACACCTGTATGTCATCATCACACACTATTTAGTTCAGTTCTTTACACCCCATCATTGTGAGGTATTGTTTGTTTTGTGACACACTTCTATTCAGAGCTCTGGTTTTCCCACAATTTACTCTTCCCGTGTATGATAGTTTTTGCCTTCCTCACTAACGACTTCTTTTGCCTATTCCCTGCCTGTACTTTAGCCTGTCAGGTTTCCTGTTATCAACCTATTGCCTGATCTCCCGGATGACGTTACGAGCCTTTTCTCTGTCTGTCCTGTTGCCTGTTTGGAACCCCTGTGTATGACCTTCTGCCTGCCCCTGGATCCAGCTACTTGCCTCCTCCTGTGGTCCTTTACAATAAACACCTGCTGCGCCCTGTGCCTGAAACCAGCTCTCTGTATCCCATTGTGTTCTTTACAATGAGTCACCACTCTAAAGAATCATTTCAATGGCGTTTTTTGCACTCAGATTGTTACCCTTCTGGTCACTTTATTTTTCCTGTAATCAACAATGACATTTATTATTACTAACATTTCTGTGTACAATTTTGAAACTTTAAAAAATGATCAGATAATGGAATATTTGGAAAAGCGTATTCTCCATTGGCTAACCAAGTTCCCTAATGATTTACTTACTATAATAGGTCGGGGATTGGAATATTGCTCTGAATCATTTCATTGATAGATGGCCTCCGGGACAGTCAACTTCTATGAAGACAAGTTTGAGGCAGTTTATAGAAAGATTTACTATTACAGATATTTGAAGAGTAAAGTTTTGTAATGACAGGTCTTTCACTTGGCGTAGTAAGGCACGCTCCACACAATCACGCATTGATTTTTGGTTGGCGTTGAATCTTTTTAATAATAATAGTAATAATTATAGTAATAGTAATAGTAATAATAATAAGTATTAATAATAATAATAGGGTATTTCTGTTAACATCCTGGCCACTCCCCTTACTGACCATAGAGATAATTACACTGTGTACAAAAACATTACATCGACCCAGTGCAAGGGAGTCAGTGCAAATAAAAAGGGGGTCTGGAGAAGACAAAAGATTTAAGTGCCTTTGAACAGGGTATAGAAGTAGGTGGCAGGTGCACCGGTTTGAGTGAGTCAAGAAGTGCAAAGCTGCAGGTTTTTCACGCTCAACAGTTTCCCATGTGTATAAAGAATGGTCCACCACCCAAAGGACATCCAGCCAACTTGACACAACTGTGGGAAGCATTGGAGTCAACATGGGCCAGCATCCCTGTGGAACGCTTTCGACACCTTATAGTCCATGCCCTGATGAATTGATGCTGAACTGAGGGCAAAAGGTTGTGCAACTCATCATTAGGATAGTGTTCCTAATGTTTTGCACACTCAGTGTATATTTGACTCTGTAAAGAACAATCTCAGCTAACGCTCAACACACAGAGTGCCTTCAGAAAATATTCACACCCCTCAACCTTTTCCACATTTTTCTGTGTTACAGCCTGAATTAAAAAAGTATTACATTGAGATGTGTTACTGGCCTACACATAATACACCATAATGTCGGAGTGGAATTATGTTTTTAGAAATATTTACAAATTCATAAAAAATCAAAAGCTGAAATGTCTTGAATAAATAAGTATTCAACCCCTTCGTCGTGGCAAGAGTAAACATTTGCTTAGCAAGTCACAAAATAAGTTGCAAGTTGATGGGATGCTGGCCTTCTAGGCAGAGTTCCTCTGTCCAGTGTCTGTGCTCTTTTGCCCATCTTAATATTTTCTTTTTATTGGCCAGTCTGAGAGATGGCTTTTTCTTTGCAACTCTGCCTAGAAGGCCAGCATCCCGGAGACGCCTCTTCACTGTTAATGTTGAGACTGGTGTTTTGCGAGTTCTATTTAATGAAGCTGCCAGTTGAGGACTTGTGAGGTGTCTTTTTCTCAAACTAGACACTCTAATGTACTTGTCCTCTTGCTAAGTTGTGCACCAGGGCCTCCCACTCCTCTTTCTATTCTGGTTAGGGACAGTTTGTGCTGTTCTGTGAAGAGAGTAGTACATCTTCAAAAAGTACATAGGGGTACTGTGGTAATTGTGATGAAATCAATGCAATATTAATCACTTTCCATATGCATCATTCTGAAACAAAACAAACTATGGCAGTGGTCTAAGGCACTGCATCTCAGTGCTAGAGGTGTCACTACAGACCCTGGTTCGATCCCGAGCTGTATCACAACCAGTACCATAGGGAGTACCATAGGGTGGCACACAATTGACACAGTTTCTTTCAGGTTAGGGGAGGGTTTGGCCGGGGGAGGCAGTCATTGTAAAATAAAAATTTGATCTTAACCGACTTGCCTAGAGAAATAAAGGTTAAATATATATATATATATATATATATATATATATATATATATATATATATATATATATATATATATATATTTTTAAGTAGGCAGAACACATCGGAGAAAGATTCTATTGCATTGGCATGCACGACTCAGCCCATACTCTACACAGACCAGTGGGACATAACCAATCAGAGCTGCACTAGGCCCATATGCAACTAGACCATTGCCATATATGGATTTGTGCCATTTACTTTGAACTGGACCGTGTTTACACTACAGCATGAGTGGTGGTGAGTAGATGCGCTTGTTTAGAGATCAAAGTGATCGCTGCATGGAGCCACTTGTGCACATTTTGTTCATATCCTTTGCTAGACAGTGAGATATTAGCCAGGTAATAGATCATTTGTAGTCAGTCAATGTCACGCCCTGGTCGAAGTATAGTATGTTTGTCTTCATTTATTTTGTTCAGGCCAGGGTGTGACGTGGGTTTTTGTGGTGCGTTTTTGTCTTGGGGTTTTGTGGGGTGTCTGGCATAGTCTATGGCTGCCTGAGGCGGTTCTCAATCAGAGTCAGGTGATTATCGTTGTCTCTGATTGGGAACCATATTTAGGCAGCCATATTCTTTGAGTATTTCGTGGGTGATTGTTCCTGTCTCTGTGTTAGTTGTCACCAGATAGGCTGTATAGGTTTTCACATTACGTTTGTTGTTTTTGTATTGTTCGTGTTTCTTCATTATTAAACATGTATCAAAATTACCACGCTGCATTTTGGTCCGCATGCATATTTCTTGACAACTTTGAAAAGGGAGTCTGGTGAAGAGCTTTTTTTGTCTTCAAGGGGCAGTGTGCATTTTGAGACAGGCTTGAATAACCTAAGTAACCAAGGGTAGCATAATTTGTCTGATTCTCTGTAATAATGGAATGGGAATAATAATGCATTTTATTTTGTAAATTGGTTTCTTGCAATAAAGAACACAACAACATTTTCCATCATCTCCTTGACTGAAGGACAAGTGAAAACAGGTTCAGTCTGGTGATGAAATTTTTGTCTTCAGGCCAGTGTGCATTTTCCCCACTGTTTTTGATGGTAGGCCACTAGGCCTAGGTAATCAAGCCACAGCAGCCTAGCATAAAGCTGTAACTGTGGGTACAGATTCTCTGTAATAATGGAAGCCTCAGTGTTCACAGTAAAGCTAATAAAGTGCATTTTCATTTTGTAAAGTGGGTACAGCCTCAGTTTCTTAAAGCAATAAAGTGGGTACAGCCTCAGTGTTCACAAAAGCATTTTCCATCATCTTCACAGTAAAGCTGAACTGAAAGGGGTACAAGTGTTCATAAACAGGTTCATGTCTGATGAAAAGTGGGTACGGCCACAGTAAAGCTGTAACTTAAAGTGGGTACCTCAGTGTTCACAGTAAAGCTGTAACTAAAGTGGGTACGGCCTCAGTGTTCATAAAGCTGTAACAAAGTGGGTACTCATTTCCATGTTAAAAAGTGGGTACGGCCTCAGTGTTCACAGTAAATGCAACTTCCCCACTGTTTTAAAGCTGATGGGGTAGGCCACTCTGTGGGTAGGCCTCAGTGTTATGAAAGCTGTAACAAAGTAGCCACAGTGTTCAGCTGTAACTAGTGGGTACGTCAGTGTTCACTGTAACTAAAGCTGTAACTTAAAGTGGGTACAGCCTCAGTGTTCACAGTAAAACTGTAACTTAAAGTGGGTACAGCCTCAGTGTTCACAGTAAAACTGTAACTTAAAGTGGGTACAGCCTCAGTGTTCACAGTAAAACTGTAACTAAATGCCTCAGTGTTCACAGTAAAACTGTAACTAAAAGCGGGTACAGCCTCAGTGTTCACAGTAAAACTGTAACTAAAAGCGGGTACAGCCTCAGTGTTCACAGTAAAACTGTAACTAGCCTCAGTGTTCACAGTAAAACTAACTAAAATGTGGGTACAGCCTCAGTGTTCACAGTAAAACTGTAACTTAAAGTGGGTACAGCCTCAGTGTTCACAGTAAAGCTGTAACTTAAAGTGGGTACAGCCTCAGTGTTCACAGTAAAACTGTAACTTAAAGCGGGTACAGCCTCAGTGTTCACAGTAAAACTGTAACTAAAAGCGGGTACAGCCTCAGTGTTCACAGTAAAACTGTAACTAAAAGCGGGTACAGCCGAAATAAATTAGAGGGAACATTGGTGATGACCCTATTATAGTTGAAGAGATCATTTATTCTATGAACACCTTAAATATAATAAAACGTCTCCTGGGACTGATGGTATATCTGCTGAGTTTTACTCAACTGTTTCTCAACAGTTAGCCCCATTTCTGTTGGAGGTCTTTTCAGAAAGACTCTCCCTCCCAGTTTGAACTAAAGGTCTAATTACATTGATCCCTAAGCCCAAGAAAGACTTGCTTCTCCTGGATAATTAGCATCCAATCTGTCTTCTCAACAACGACTACAAAATATTACCCTATATATTTGCAAAAATAATGAAAGTGGTATTGGACTCAATTGTAGAGGAGACCCAGTCTAGCTTCATGAGGAATAGACATACATTTATATCTATAGACATACATTTATATCTAATAGTATCCGACTGGTGTTAATTAAACCATATGGACTATTCTGATCTAATCTTTGAAGATTAGTTGTATTGTCTTCTAAGAGTTATATGAAGCCTTCAATACAATGGAGCATGAATTTCTATTTTACTCACTTGAGAAATTCGTTTTTTGGGAATTCTGCTTGCAACCCGACTTCTTCCAAGTTTTATTAAAAAGAGTGATATAAAAGGGATCTCCATTGCTGACAGAGATGTTATCCTAAATCAGCTTGCAGACACTGACCAGATTCCTCGAGCAGTCGATGTGATAACTATAGATTGATGAGGGAAAAAAACAATTTAATCCATTTTAGAGTAAGGCTGTAATGTAAAAACATTTTGAAAAAGTCAAGTGGTCTGAATACATTCAGAATGCGCTGTATCATATCGTTATTGTTTGTTTGTTTGTATACTTCCTGTTTTGTGCAACAACAACAAACAAAAACAAATTGTATATATATATATACACACTACCATTCAAACGCTTCTGGTCACTTAGAAATGTCCTTGTTTTTTAAAGAAAATCTAAATTTTGGTCCATTAAAAAAACATCAACTTGATCAAACACCAGTCTCAACGTCAACAGGGAAGACACAACTCCAGGATACTGGTCTTCTAAGCAGAGTTCCTCTGTCCAGTGTTCTTTTGCCCATCTTAATGTTTTCTTTCTATTGGCCAGTCTGAGATATGGCTTTTACTTTACAACTCTGCCTAAAAGGCCAGCATCCCGGAGTCGCATCTTCGCTGTTGACGTTCAAACTGGTGTTTTACGGCTACTATTTAATGAAGCTGCCATTTGAGGACTTCTGAAGCATCTGTTTCTCAAACTAGACACTCTAATGAACTTGTCCTCTTGCTAAGTTGTGCACCAGGGCCTCCCACTCCTCTTTCTATTCTGGTTAGAGAAAGCGCAGTTCTGTGCACAGTTCTGTGAAGGGAGTAGTACACAGCAGTGTACCAGATCTTCAGTTTCTTGGCAGGTTCTTGCATGGAATAGCCTTCATTTCTCAGAACAAAAATTGACTAACGAGTTTCGGAAGAAAGTACTTTGTTTCTGGCCATTTTGAGCCTGTAATCAGACCTACAAATGCTGATGCTCCAGATACTCAACTAGTCTAAAGAAGGCTAGTTTTATTGCTTATTTAATCAGCACAACAACAACAAGTTTTTAGCTGTGCTAACATAATTACAAATTGGTTTTCTAATGATCAATTAGCTAATCCAAGTTTATCATTTTAAAAGGCTATCACAACGTGCCATTGGAACACAGGAGTGATGGTTGCTGATAATGGGCCTCTGTACACTCATGTAGATATTCCATTAACAATCTGCTGTTTCCAGCTACAATAGTCATTTACAACATTAACAATGTCTACACTGTATTTCTGATCAATTTGATGTTATTTTAACGGACACATTTTCTTGCTTTTCTTTCAAAAAACAAGGACATTTCTAAGTGACCCCAAACTTTGGGACGGTAGTGTATATATTTACACAGTTGAAGTTGGTTTTGGCAAGTCGGTTAGGAGATCTACAAATTTTTCCAACAATTGTTTACAGACAGATTATTTCACTCATTTCACTGTATCGCAAATCCAGTGAGTCAGAAGATTAAAAACACTAAGTTGACTGTGCCTTTAAACAGCTTGGAAAATTCCAGAAAATTTTGTAACTGCTTTAGAAGCTTCTGATAGGCTAATTGACATAATTTGAGTCAATTGGAGGTGTACCTGTGGATGTATTTCAATGCCTACTTACAGCTCAATGCCTCTTTCCTTGACATCATGGGAAAATCTAAAGAAATCAGCCAAGACCTCAGAAAAAGAATGGTTCATCCTTGGGATCGTTATGTTTCCTCCAAACATAACGATTGTCATTATGGTCGAACAGTTATATTTTTGTTTCATCAGACCAGAGGACATTTCTCCAAAAATAATGATCTTTGTCTGGCTTTTTTATGGCGGTTTTGGAGCAGTGGCTTCTTCCTTGCTGAGCGGCCTTTCAGGTTATGTCGATATAGTGGATATAAATAATTTTGTACCTGTTTCCTCCAGCATCTTCATTAGGGCATTTGCTGTTGTTCTGGCATTGATTTGTACTTTTCACACCAAAGTACATTCTTGCAAGCCAAAGAACACCATTCCAACCATGAAGCACAGGGGTGGCAGCATCATTTTTTATTTTACCTTTCTTTAACTAGGCAAGTCAGTTAAGAACACATTCTTATTTTCAATGCCAGCCTAGGAACACTGGTTAACTGCCTGGTTCAAGGGTAGAATGACAGATTTGTACCTTTGTTAGCTCGGGGATTTGAACTTGCAACCTTTTGGTTACTAGTCCAACGCTCTAACCACTAGGCTACGCTGCCGCCCCAACATGTTGAGGGGGTGCTTTGCTGCAGGAGGGACTGGTGCACTTCACAAAATAGATGGTAACATGAGAAAGGAAAATTACGTGGATATATTGAAGCAATGTCTCAAGACATCAGTCAGGAAGTTAAAGCTTGATCGCAAATGGGTCTTCCAAATGGACAATGACCCCAAGCATACCTCCAAAGTTGTGGCAAAATGGCTTAAATACAACAATGTCAATGTATTGGAGTGGACATCACAAAGCCCTGACCTTAATCCTATAGAAAGTTTGTGAGCAGAACTGAAAAAGCATGTGCAAGCAAGGCCTACAAACCTGACTCAGTTACACCAGTTCTGTCAGGAGGAATGGGACAAAATTCACCCAACTTATTGTGGGAAGCTTGCAAAAGGCTTCCTGAAATGTTTGACCAAAGTTAAACTATTTAAAGTCAATGCTGCCAAATACTAATTGAGTGTATGTAAACTTCTGACCCACTGGGAATTTTATGAAAGAAATGAAAGCTGAAATAAATCATTCTCTCTAGTATTATTCTGACATTTCACTTTCTTAAAATAAGTGGTGATCCTAACTGGCCTAAAACAGAGAACTTTTACGTAGATTAAGTGTCAGGAATTGTGAAAAACTGAGTTTAAATGTATTTGGCTAAGGTGTATGTAAACTTCCGACTTCAACTGTATATATATATATATATATATTAAGGATAGACGTGACTGAGGCGAGGGAGACAAATGATAAAATAAAGATTTTGGGCAATTATTGTTTTTGGTGACAATCCTTTTTGAAGTCAGCATCTGTGGTTTGCATGCTATCACAAAACAGTATTATGGTAGTGAATTGGTGTTATATTCTTATATTCAGCTTTAAGATAGCATGGAAAGTTAGCCTACAAAGCTGGAAGCTACCTGTGCTTCATTGCATTGTAAAGTGTTCTAGACATTGTTTTGCATACAGTAATGAACAGTTTCAACATTTCTACATGTCGTGTTGCATTATTCAGGTGTGTTAACTTCTGTTCAGTATGAGTGGGGAGCTAACATGATGCAGTCCAGACTCCCAGTGGTTCCTCAGGACAGACTAGAGTCAGTATGAGAGAGGGGAGATAACATGATGCAGTCCAGACTCCCAGTGGTTCCTCAGGACAGACTAGAGTCAGTATGAGAGGGTTCCTCAGCTAACATGATATGATGCAGTCCAGACTCCCAGTGGTTCCTCAGGACAGACTAGAGTCAGTATGAGAGGGGTCCAGATAACATGATATAGTCCAGACTCCTAGTGGTTCCTCAGGACAGACTAGAGTCAGTATGAGAGGGGAGCTAACATGATATAGTCCAGACTCCCAGTGGTTCCTCAGGACAGACTAGAGTCAGTATGAGAGGGGAGATAACATGATGCAGTCCAGACTCCCAGTGGTTCCTCAGGACAGACTAGAGTCAGTATGAGAGAGGAGATAACATGATGCAGTCCAGACTCCCAGTGGTTCCTCAGGACAGACTAGAGTCAGTATGAGAGAGGAGATAACATGATGCAGTCCAGACTCCCAGTGGTTCCTCAGGACAGACTAGAGTCAGTATGAGAGGGGAGATAACATGATGCAGTCCAGACTCCCAGTGGTTCCTCAGGACAGACTAGAGTCAGTATGAGAGGGGAGATAACATGATGCAGTCCAGACTCCCAGTGGTTCCTCAGGACAGACTAGAGTCAGTATGAGAGGGTAGATAACATGATGCAGTCCAGACTCCCAGTGGTTCCTCAGGACAGACTAGAGTCAGTATGAGAGGGTAGATAACATGATATAGTCCAGACTCCTAGTGGTTCCTCAGGACAGACTAGAGTCAGTATGAGAGGGGAGATAACATGATATAGTCCAGACTCCCAGTGGTTCCTCAGGACAGACTAGAGTCAGTATGAGAGGGGAGCTAACATGATATAGTCCAGACTCCCAGTGGTTCCTCAGGACAGACTAGAGTCAGTATGAGAGGGGAGATAACATGATGCAGTCCAGACTCCCAGTGGTTCCTCAGGACAGACTAGAGTCAGTATGAGAGGGGAGATAACATGATGCAGTCCAGACTCCCAGTGGTTCCTCAGGACAGACTAGAGTCAGTATGAGAGGGGAGATAACATGATGCAGTCCAGACTCCCAGTGGTTCCTCAGGACAGACTAGAGTCAGTATGAGAGATGAGATAACATGATGCAGTCCAGACTCCCAGTGGTTCCTCAGGACAGACTAGAGTCAGTATGAGAGAGGAGATAACATGATGCAGTCCAGACTCCCAGTGGTTCCTCAGGACAGACTAGAGTCAGTATGAGAGGGGAGATAACATGATGCAGTCCAGACTCCCAGTGGTTCCTCAGGACAGACTAGAGTCAGTATGAGAGGGGAGATAACATGATGCAGTCCAGACTCCCAGTGGTTCCTCAGGACAGACTAGAGTCAGTATGAGAGAGGAGCTAACATGATGCAGTCCAGACTCCCAGTGGTTCCTCAGGACAGACTAGAGTCAGTATGAGAGGGGAGATAACATGATGCAGTCCAGACTCCCAGTGGTTCCTCAGGACAGACTAGAGTCAGTATGAGAGGGGAGATAACATGATGCAGTCCAGACTCCCAGTGGTTCCTCAGGACAGACTAGAGTCAGTATGAGAGGGTAGATAACATGATGCAGTCCAGACTCCCAGTGGTTCCTCAGGACAGACTAGAGTCAGTATGAGAGGGGAGATAACATGATGCAGTCCAGACTCCCAGTGGTTCCTCAGGACAGACTAGAGTCAGTATGAGATGGGAGATAACATGATGCAGTCCAGACTCCCAGTGGTTCCTCAGGACAGACTAGAGTCAGTATGAGAGGGGAGATAACATGATGCAGTCCAGACTCCCAGTGGTTCCTCAGGACAGACTAGAGTCAGTATGAGAGGGGAGATAACATGATGCAGTCCAGACTCCCAGTGGTTCCTCAGGACAGACTAGAGTCAGTATGAGATGGGAGATAACATGATGCAGTCCAGACTCCCAGTGGTTCCTCAGGACAGACTAGAGTCAGTATGAGAGGGGAGATAACATGATGCAGTCCAGACTCCCAGTGGTTCCTCAGGACAGACTAGAGTCAGTATGAGAGGGGAGCTAACATGATGCAGCCCAGACTCCCAGTGAGTTCAGTGGTTCCTCAGGACAGACTAGAGTCAGTATGAGAGGGGAGATAACATGATGCAGTCCAGACTCCCAGTGGTTCCTCAGGACAGACTAGAGTCAGTATGAGAGGGGAGATAACATGATGCAGTCCAGACTCCCAGTGAGATCAGTGGTTCCTCAGGACAGCCTACACCTACCAATGACTAAGTGTAGCAGGCACAGTACTACGCTCGCAATATAAGAGGACATCTGCTGCTCTGATAGACAGACATCATCCACACTCAATGAGTAAAGGACGCTAAATACATTTGATATAAGTACCAAATGTAACAAAAATTCTAGTACTGAACCATTTTTCATGTTCTAGTATTGAAAAAGTACAGAAGTGTCAGTATACCGTGCCACATTAGTCTGTAATTATCCAGTTTTCACACAGTCTGAGAGACAGAGACAGAAAGAGAGAGAGCAAGATAGTGAGAGAGTGATACCAATCAACACGGTTTTATCACACAGAGTCCCCAACAGTCCTTGTTTCATATCAACACCACTGGGCACACAATGGCAGCCCAGTCCATCAAGATCTCAGCATTTCCCTTCCAAATTCGACGTTTATTTTTTTATGCATTAAATCCACGTGGTTACAGGATATAGGGTTAAAATAGAATCATATCAAAGGTTTAGGTTTAGGCCTGGTAATTGCCGGGGACCTCACGACAGAACATTATCACGATACTTAGGTGCCGATACAATATGTATTGCGAATGTCATGATTCTATACAGTATGCACTATGATTCGATACTGTGATTTCATTGCGATTTGATGTTCCAAACATATTGCTCACCATATGTCTGCTGCAGAGAGACAAGATAGAAAATTAGAAAACAAGTTTTGATTGGTCAGGGAAATAAAACTTGTACAGTGCCTTAAGAAGTATTCACACCCTTAACTGTTTTCACATTTAGTTCTGTTACTGTCTGAATTTAGGATGGATTAAACTACACATTTTGTTTGTCACTGGCCTACACAGAATAACCCCTAAATGTCAAAGTGGAATTCTGTTTATAGACATTTTTACAAATTAATAAAACAATTCAAAGGTGAAATGTCTTGAGTCAACCCCTTTGTCATGCCTACTCCCACTCCCTCTCTCCAGTGCTCGACATCACCGGTCTACTAACCCCCGGTCCTGGCACCATCATTACGCGCACCTGTTCCCCATCATTACGCGCACCTGCTCACCATCATTACGCGCACCTGCTCCCCATCATTACGCGCACCTGCTCCCCATCATTACGCGCACCTGCTCCCCATCACCTAGATCACCTTCCCTTTATTTAGTCCTCAGTAGCCTCAGTCATCAGGCAGTACTGGTTTTGTCTATTTTAGTGTGTTTCTCTTGTTTTGTTTATCTGCCTTTTATTATTATTAAACTCACCTTGTGCACCTGCTTCCTGACTCCCAGCGAATATGTTACACCCTTTGTTATGGCAAGCCTAAATAAGTTCACAAGTCACATAATAAGTTACATGGACTCACTCTGTGTGCAATAATGGTGTATTACATACTTTTTTTAATGACTACTTCATTTCTGTACCCCACACATTCAATTATCTGTATGGTCCCTCAGTTTAGCAGTGAATTTCAAACACAGATTCAACCACAAAGACCAGGGAGGTTTTCAAATGCCTTGCAAAGAAGGGCACCTATTGGTAGATGGGTAAAAAATGAAAAAAGAAGACATTGAATATCTTTTAGAGCATGATGAAGTTATTAGTTATATTTTGGATGGTGTATCAATACACCCATTCACTACAAAGATAAGGGGAGTCCTTCCTAACTCAGTTGCCGAAGAAGAAGGGAACCACTCAGGGATTTCACCATGATGCAAATGGTGACTTTAAAACAGTTACAAAGTTTAATGGCTGTGATAGGAGAAAAAATATTCCAAAACATGCATCCTGTTTGCAACAAGGCACTAAAGTAATACTGCAAAGAATGTGGCAAAGGAATTCACTTTTTGTCCTGAATACAAAGTGTTGTATTTGGGGCAAATCCAATACACCACATTACTGGGTACTCACAGAAAGACTCACAGTTGTCATCACCACCAAAGGTGATTCTAACATGTGTTGACTCATGGGTGTGAATATGTAAATATGTAAATGAGCTATTCCATTTTCAATACATTTGCAAACATTTCTAAAAACATGTTTTCACTTCGTCATTATGAGGAATTGTGTGTAGATGGGTAAGAAAAAACATAACTAAATGTGGAATAAGTCAAGGGGTATGAATACTTTCTGAAGCCACTGTATCATTCAAAATATTATACCTTTATGTTATTGTGTGGATTTGTTTCCACAATCAATAGTTACATGTAGGTATTATTTCCAAGTGGTTAAGGTCAGGGTTATGTTTTGGGGAAGGCTTAAAGCTAAATAATGAACACTTATGCGCTATTACCATCAGGTATCATTGTGAACTGCGATGGAGCTGTGGTCTAAGCAGCTCTGTCTCCAAGCATCACCAGTTTGTGCCCAGTGCTTGGCAATCTTTTTTTAACTATTTTTGTGAGCGCTGACAAAGGCATATATCGATGTTCTCAGGACCTTTTGAAACGTCCAAAATCAAAGTATATTTCCAGTGATCAGGCTGGCCCAGTCACAGCCTTCTACAGTCAGAGGGAAGTCACCAACAGTTTTTCATATTTAAATAACAAAGCTGCCCTCAGCAGTAGCAGTAACAGCTAGCGAGAGAGAGTAGTTGAGGATGACTTTGCCAAATTTGGTCTTGATAAGACAGCAGCTGCATCCTTAATTCAAAACATACACCAACACACGACCACACTTCATTTCCTTCCCCTGTTGCCTTTTCTGATAATATATTCTATTCCATCTCCAGGCAAGCCAGTAAATGATAGTGTCTTTTCATTTCCCTCTGTTAGTCTTGATTCAATTTTCCAAATTAACCACAGAGCTTTAGTCCTCGGGCCAAATTCCACACAGTGGAAATTGGCCTGGCTCAACCGTAGAAAACAAGTTATTGGGCCTCAATATGATACACAACTCTGGGACGATTGAAAGAAGGTTTAGAAAGATATTATCTCATAAGAAAGACCAGGTAATCCACATGGAATCCAACTGTTCCAATGGTTCTATTAAACTCCATTTACCAAGATGAGATCCATGGGGATTCCATTAGGTTGACAGTGCAGATGTACTTCCTGAGGGATCTGGTCATCACATAGACCTCCCTCATTTCAATGTAGACATAGATCAGTCATGTTCTCAAGCTAAGCTGACACAGCAACCCCTTTCCCCTCTTCCAATAGTGAATGATAGCCACATATACACCTCACAGGCGTTTGAGACTTTCTCTATGTGTGTGGTACAAGGTTTGAGTGCACACGTGCACACATACACAAACTCTTATCTGGTAGTACTCACAGGCATTTGTGACGGCGAAGCTGTTAGCTGTCTCGATGTTGTCGACATGGGGTACCAGGTTGAAAGGAGCCTCTGTGGCATTGGGGCTGGTGTTGTGCAGGAAGATAGCCAATCGAAATGCTGTGTACTCTTGATCCGTGTTCCTGATAAACAGACCACCTAGATGAGGAGAAAAAGAGAGTTGGATTTTAACTGTGCTTCATTGGCACAGGGTGTCTCGAACTCGGTCCTGGGCCGTTTTGGTTTGTGCCCTAGCACTACACTACATTCAAATAACCAACTAACAATCAAGCTTTGATTATTTGAATAAGTTGTATAGTGCTAGGAAAGAGAGAAAAAAAACGTGCACCCAGTACCGAGTTTGAGAAACCCTGCATTGGTGGGATATATGGGGGAGAGTGGGATATATGGGGGAGAGTGGGATATATGGGGGAGAGTGGGATATATGGGGGAGAGTGGGATATATGGGAGAGAGTGGAGAGAAAGATAAGGTAGAAAATGGGGGAGATATGGCTGAGAGGGGGGGGTATTCTGAAATCTGTAGAGAGCAGGAGAGAGTAAGACAGATGGAGAGAGTAAGACAGAGGGAGTAGAGAGAGGGAGACAGATAGAGAGAGAGACAGATGAGGAGAGAGAGAGGGGGAGGGTAAATTCAAATGAATTGACAGAGGGAGAGAGACAGAGAGAAATAGAGACAGAGAGAGAGACAGAGGAAGAGAAAGACAGAGGGAAATAGAGACAGAGAGAGAGACAGAGGAAAAGAACGACAGAGGGAAATAGAGACAGATAGAGAGAGAGAGGAAGAGAAAGACAGAGGGAAATAGAGACAGAGAGAGAGAGAGAGAGAGACAGAGAGAGAGAGAGAGAGAGAGAGAGAGAGAGAGAGAGAGAGAGAGAGAGAGACAGAGACAGACAGACAGACAGACAGACAGACAGACAGACAGACAGACAGACAGACAGACAGACAGACAGACAGACAGACAGACAGACAGACAGAGGAAGAGAAAGACAGAGGAAATAGAGACAGAGACAGAGGAAGAGAACAGAGGGAAGAGAGAGAGACAGAGGAAGAGAAAGACAGAGGGAAATAGAGACAGAGAGAGAGAGAGAGAGAGAGAGAGAGAGAGAGAAGAGAAAGACAGAGGGAAATAGAGAGAGAGAGAGAGAGAGAGAGAGAGAGAGACAGAGGAAGATAAAGACAGAGGGAAATAGAGACAGAGAGAGAGAGAGAGAGACAGAGAGAGAGAGAGAGAGAGAGAGAGAGAGAGAGAGAGAGGGAAGAGAAAGACAGAGGGAAATAGAGACAGAGAGAGAGACAGAGGAAGAGAAAGACAGAGGGAAATAGAGACAGAGAGAGAGAGAGAGAGACAGAGAGAGAGAGAGAGAGAGAGACAGAGGAAGAGAAAGACAGAGGGAAATAGAGACACAGAGAGAGAGAGAGGAAGAGAAAGACAGAGGGAAATAGAGACAGAGAGAGAGATAGAGGAAGAGAAAGACAGAGGGAAATAGAGACAGAGAGAGCGATAGAGGAAGAGAAAGACAGAGGGAAATAGAGACAGAGAGAGAGAGAGACAGAGAGAGAGAGACAGAGGAAGAGAAAGACAGAGGGAAATAGAGAGAGAGAGAGAGAGAGAGAGAGAGAGAGAGAGAGAGAGAGAGAGAGAGAGAGAGAGAGAGAGAGAGGAAGAGAAATACAGAGGGAAATAGAGACAGAGAGAGAGAGATATATACATCAGAAAGTAAGGTGGCAGATGAACAGAGGGAGAGTGGAGGGGAGGATGAGAGGGAGCGGGGAAATTATGACAGGGGAGGAAGGGAGGAAGGGAGAAGGCAAGGCAGGAGGGCAACCACCTCCAATTGGCATGTCATTCACAAACATCCAAATGATCACCTCAAATGGCATGCCATTCATAAACATCACAAACATCACCTCAAATGGCATGCCAGTAAGTAAATAGTTTTAGCTTGTGTGAGCCAGAACACAGGAGCCTATCTCCTGTTTTTGTAGCACGAGTCTGCTTGGTGTAAAAGTACACCCCCTGGATAGGACGCTAGACTATTGCAGGATCTTGCCCCCAATCTATCTTCTTAACGCTGAGTG
>NC_068421.1:12928086-12945586 GCF_023373465.1 Oncorhynchus keta | reverse complement strand
CACACACACACACACACACACACACACACACACACACACACACACACACACACACACACACACACACACACACACACACACACACACACACACACACACACACACGCACACACACGCACGCACACCCCACTAGGAGGGCAGATAGCCTTGCGCTTAGAGTAACCGAAAGGTATTTGGTAGGAATCCACAAGCCTACAGTCGTGGTCAAAAGTTTTGAGAATGACACAAATATTAATTTTCACAAAGTCTGCTGCCTCAGATTGTATGATGGCACTTTGCATGTACTCCAGAACGTTATGAAGAGTGATCAGATGAATTGCAATTAATTGCAAAGTCCTTCTTTGCCATGCAAATTAACTGAATCCCCAAAAAACATTTCCACTGCATTTCAGCCCTGCCACAAAAGGACCAGCTGTGATCATGTCAGTGATTCTCTCGTTAACACAGGTGTGAGTGTTGATGAGGACAAGACTGGAGATCACTCTGTCATGCTGATTGAGTTCGAAAAACAGACTGGAAGCTTCAAAAGGAGTGTGGTGCTTGGAATCATTGTTCTTCCTCTGACAATCATGGTTACCTGCAAGGAAACATGTGCCGTCATCATTGCTTTGCACAAAAAGGGCTTCACAGGCAAGGATATTGCTGCCAGTAAGATTGCACCTAAATCAACCATTTATCGGATCATCAAGAATTTCAAGGAGAACGGATCAATTGTTTTGAAGAAGGCTTCAGGGCGCCCAAGAAAGTCCAGCAAGTGCCAGGACCGCCTCCTAAAGTTGATTCAGCTGCGGGATCAGGGCACCACCAGTACAGAGCTTTCTGAGGAATGGCAGCAGGCAGGTGTGAGTGCATCTGCACGCACAGTGAGGCAAAGACTTTTGGAGGATGGCCTGGTGTCAAGAAGGGCAGCAAAGAAGCCACTTCCCTCCAGGAAAAACATCAGGGACAGACAGATATTCTGCTAAAGGTACAGGGATTGGACTGCTGAGGACTGGGGTAAAGTCATTTTCTCTGATCAATCCCCTTTCTGATTGTTTGGGGCATCCGGAAAAAAACTTGTCCGGAGAAGACAAGGTTAGCGCTACCATCAGTCCTGTGTCATGCCAACAGTAAAGCATCCTGAGACCATTCATGTGTGGGGTTGCTTATCAGCCAAGGGAGTGGGCTCACTCACAATTTTGCCTAAGAACACAGCCATGAATAAAGAATGGTACCAGCACATCCCCCGAGAGCAACTTCTCCCAGCCATCCAGGAACAGTTTGGTGATGAACAATGCCTTTTCCAGCATGATGGAGCACCTTGCCATAAGGCAAAACTGATAACTAAGTGGCTCGGGGAACAAAACATCAATATTATGGGTCCATGGCCAGGAAACTCCCCAGAACTTTATCCCATTGAGAAACAAAACCCCACAAATTCTGACAAATTCCAAGCATTGATTATGCAAGAATGAGCTGCCATCAGTCAGAATGTGGCCCAGAAGTGAATTGAAAGCATGCCAGGGCGGATTGCAGAGGTCTTAAAAAGGAAAGGTCAACACTGCAAATATTGACTCTTTGCATCAGCTTCATGTAATTGTCAATAAAAGCCTTTGACACTTACGAAATGCTTCTAATTATACATCAGTATTCCATAGTGACATCTGACAAAAAATATCTAAAGAGACTGAAACAGCAAACTTTGTGAAAATTAATATTTGTGTCATTCTCAAAACTTTTGGCCACGACTGTACAAGGTGAAAATCTGTCAATGTGCCCTTGAGCAAGTTACTTAACCCTAATTGCACCAGGATAGCCGTTGATAATGTCAGACCCTGGCCATGACCCCGCTCTCCCATGGTGTCTCAGGGACATTTGGGATATGCAAAAACACATTTCCATTTTCACATATACGTATTAATACACACTAGTACATGTGTGGCGCACCAACATTATTATTATGAATTATTATCACACACACACACACACACACACACACACACACACACACACACACACACACACACACACACACACACACACACACACACACACACACACACACACACACACACACACACACACACACACACACACACACACTGCCCTCTACAGGTTATAACTCATCCCAGCAGCTCGGCGCTAACTGACTGTTAAATGGCCTGTGACATCATCCGTGTCCGTTAGCAGCCCTCTGTGGATCAGGATCACAGACCTCATCCTACATCATCCCCAGACACCTCATCCTACGCTTCATCATCCTACATCATCCGCAGACACATCAGCTCCGCCCAGCCTGACCTGAGGCCAACACGGATGGTGCCATCTTTCATGTGGTGCAACATTGTCACTGATTGCATTCTACTCCTCACTTGTAGCCTCAATTAAATAAGCCAAGAGGTCTAGATCTTTATGACCCAGGAGGTATCTGTAACATGTTCAAGCCATGCTTCAACAGTTAAATTAAAACTTTATCCGGCTAGGGTCCTTTTTTCTCAATTTCCGCCTGACCGACGTGCCCAAAGTAAACTGCCTGTTGCCCTGAAGCCAGGAGATGCATATAATTGATACCATTGGAAAGAAAACACTTTGACGTTTGTAGAAATGTTTAAATAATGTAGGAGACTAGAACATAATAGATATGGTAGGAGAAAATCCAAAGAAAAACCAGCGGAATTGTTTCTTTTTTGAGAGCACATGCTCTTACAATGGAAGGTATAGCGAAAATAATGAAATCTAGCTCCCATTATGCAATTCCTATGGCTTCCAGAGGGTGTCAGCACTCTATGTTCAAGGTTTCAGGCTTGTTTCTTCCAAAACGAGTAAGATATATGAGTTTTAATACTGGGACATTCTCTTGGAAATTTGTGTTTGGGAGAGCGATGAAGACAAGATGCTAATGTCGGTTTCCTAGTGAACATTCTTCTTTCCGTATGAAATAGTATAGTTCGATTACATTTTAAGGTATCTCGAGGAGTCAATAGAAACGTATTTTGACTTGTTTTAACAAAGTTTAGTGGTAGAGTTTTGGATTCCTCTCTCTGCATGTTGAACGAGTGGATTACTCAAATCGATGGCGCCATCTAAACTGACTTTTTGGGATATAAAGAAGGATTTAATCTAACAAAACAACACTACATGTTATAGCTGGGACCCTTTGGATGACAAATCAGAGGAGGATTTTCAAAAAGTGAGTGGATTTTTTGTGAATTTATGAAACCTGTGCGGGTGGAAAAATATTTTGATGTGGGGCGCCGTCCTCAAACAATCACATGGCATGTTTTAGATTAACAATCATTTTTAAGCCTTCAACCGATATAAGACACATGTATGTACCTACATGTTTAATATCCATAATTTTCCTAATTATTTGTTTGAATTTGGCGCCCTCCAGTTTCACCGGCAGTTGTCCCGCTAGTGGGACGCCTAGCCCTAAGAATTTTTAATCACAGTACACTTCTACTCCTTGAGTGTAAATACTCAACTAACACCAGTATTCCTGAACGTTGCTATTGACATTGGTACTAATCGTGTATATTGTGTTAATTCTTGTGTCATTTCCATTTGATCTGACTTAGATATTGATGTTGTGCTCTTTGAACTCTGCCCCCAGCTGTGATCTTCTGAGCTCGTGCTAATAGGTGACGGAAACTGGGACATGCTTAACTTTTTATGGCTGCAGGGGCAGTATTGAGTAGCTTGGATGAAAGGTGCCCATATCAAGCGGCCTGCTACTCAATCATAGTTGCTAATATTTGCATATTATTATTAGTATTGGATACAAAACACTCTGAAGTTTCTAAAACTGTTTGAATTATGTCTGTGAGTAGAGAATTCATATAGCAGGCAAAAACCTGAGAAATTCCACTTCCTGTTTTTGTTTCTGGAGGTGGCAGATATTCAACCAAGCTCTCATTGAAATTACAGCGAGATATGGATGAGTTTTCACTTCCTACGCCTTCCACGAGATGTCAGCAATCAATAGAACTTTGTCTGATGACGCTAATGTGTAAGGGGGTCGATTGACACAGGAAATAGTCCCCACAGCCATGAGTGGACCATGATTTCACCAGGCGCGTTCATAGGGGAAGGACTTGCGTTCCATCGCTCATCTGAAGTCATTCTAATTCTCCGGTTGGAACGTTATTCAAGATTTATGTAAACAACATTCTAAAGATTGATTCAGTACATCGTTTGACATGTTTCTACTGACTGTTACGGAACTTTTGGACATTTCGTCACGTTATAGTGGACGCGCTTTGTGACTTTGGAATTGTTTACCAAACGCGCTAACCAAAGTAGCTAATTGGACATAAATAACGGACATTTTCAAACAAATCAAGCATTTATTGTGGACCTGGGATTCGTAGGACTGCATTCTGATGAAGTTCATCAAAGGTAAGGAAACATTTATCATGTATTTTCTGGTTTCTGTTGACTCCAACATGGAGGATAATTTGTTCTGAGCGCCGTCTCAGATTATTGCATGGGTTGCTTTTCCGTAAACTTTTTTAAAAAATCTGACACAGCGGTTGCATTAAGGAGAGGTATATCTATAATTCCACGTGTATAACTTGTATTATCATCTACATTTATGATGAGTATTTCTGTTGAAACGATGTGGCTATGCAAAATCACTTGATGTTTTTGGAACTAGTGAATCTAAATAGCCAATTTAAAATATAAATATGAACTTTATCAAACAAAACATGCATGTATTGTGTAACATGAAGTCCTATGAGTGGCATCTGATGAAGATAATTCAAGGTTAGTTATTCATTTTATCTTTATTTACACTTTTTGTGAATTATATATTTTGCTGGAAAATGGCTGAGCTTATTGTGGTTTGGTGGAGACCTAACATAATCGTTTGTAGTGCTTTTGCTGAAAAGTCTATTTGAAATTGGACACTTTGGTGGGATTAACAACGAGAATTGTAAATATGAGATTTCTGTGGTTTAAATTTGGCCCCCTCTATTTTCACTGGTAGTTGTCATATCGATCCCGATATCGGGATTTCAGCCATAACAGGTTCCACCCCGGCACTCCTACAATCTAAGCTTGATGCCCTCAATCTCACACAAATTGTTAATGAACCTACCAGGTACAACTCCAAATCCGTAAACACAGGCACCCTCATAGATGTCATCCTAAATAATTCGCCCTCCAAATACATCTCAGCGATCACTGCCTCATTGCCTGCATCTGAAAAGGATCTGCGACCAAACAACCACCCCTCATCACTGTCAAACGCTCCTTAAAACACTTCTACGAGCAGGCCTTTCTAATCGACCTGGCCGGGGTATCCTGGAATGACAGGATTGACCATCAGTAGATGATGCCTGGCTATTCTTTATAAGTGCCTTCCTCACCATCTGAAATAAGCATGCCCCATTCAAAAAACTAGGAATAGATATAGTCCTTGGTTCAATCCAGACCTGTCTGTCCTTGACAAGCACAAAAACATCCTGGGGCGTTCTGCATTAGCATCGAATAGCCCCCGTGATATGCAACTTTTCATGGAAATTAGCTAGCTTTTTCAAACAGAAATTTGCATTCTGTAGTATTACTCAAAAAGGTTCTGGGACACTGTAAAGTCCATGGAGAATAAGAGCACCTCCTCCCAGCTGCCCACTGCTCTGAGGCTAGGAACCTGTCACCACCGATAAATCCACTATAATTGAGAATTTCAATAAGCAGTTCTCTACGGCTGGCCATGCTTTCCACCCACCACAAATCAGCCGGGCAAGACAACCTGGACCCTCTCGTTCTAAAATGATCTGCCGAAATTGTTGCAATTACTAACCTGTTCGACCTCTCTTTCGTATCGTCTGAGATTCCCAAAGATTGGAAAGCTAGCGCGGTCATCAAAGGGTGACACTAGACCCAAAAAGTTACAGACCTATATCTATCCTACCCTGTCTTTCTAAGGTCTTCGAAAGCCAAGTTAGCAAACAGAAGACCGACCATTTCGAATCCAACCTGGTCATGGGTGCACGTCAGCCACGCTCAAGGTCCTAAACGACATCATAACCACCATCGATAAGAGACATTACTGTGCAGCCGTATTCATCGACCTGGCCAAGGCTTTTGACTCTGTCAATCACCACATTCTTATTGGCAGACTCGACAGCCTTGGTTTCTCAAATGATTGCCTTGCCTGGTTTACCAACTACTTCTATGATAGAGTTCAGTGTGTAAAATCGGAGGGCCTGTTGTCCGGACCTCTGGCATTCTCTATGGGGGTGCCACACGGTTCAATCCTCGGGCCGACTCTCTTCTCTGTATATATCAACGATGTCGCTCTTGCTGCTGGTGATTCTCTGATACACCTCTATGCAGACGACACCATTCTGTATACTTCTGGCCCTTCTTTGGACACTGTGTTAACCTCTTCAGTCTACCCTCTACTTTTTCGAACATTCTGTTAAAAATCGCGCAACATTTCAGCGCCCTGCTACTCATGCCAGGAATATAGTATATGCATATGGTTAGTATGTGTGGATAGAAAACACTCAGACGTTTATAAAACTGGTTAAATCACGGCTGTGGCTTTAACATAACGTGCGTTTCATTGAAAAGTGCAGGAAAATCTGATCACTGAAAGTGGAAAAATATATCCATCCGCCGCTTCAACCCATTGTTATGGGCGAAAGACATTAAATATGGCTGAGGTTGCAGTACCTACAGCTTCCACACGATGTCAACAGTCTTGACATTTGCCTAGGATTTGTTTCTTGGTCAAACGAACAAGAGACAGCCCATTTCTTCCGGTCTCCGACCGGATATTTTGGTTGAGAAATAGACGGACAGTATTTCAAGATGGATCCCTATAGAAAACACTTCGTCTCGTGATTAATTTGATCGCTTATTAACGTTTACTAATACCTAAAGTTGCATTACAAAAGTATTTCGAAGTGTTTTGTGAAAGTTTATCGTCGACTTTTTGAATTTTAAAAATGACGTTACGTTATGAAACGCTATTTTTTTTCATTTATCACACAGTCTACATAGAACGATATCTAGGCTATATATGGACCGATTTAATCGAAAAAAAGACCCAATAGTGATTATGGGACATCTAGGAGTGCCAACAAAGAAGATGGTCAAAGGTAATGAATGTTTTATATTTTATTGTGCGGTTTGTGTAGCGCCGAATATGCTAATTATTTTGTTTACGTCCCCTGCGGGTCTTTTGTGGTGTTACATGCTATCAGATAATAGCTTCTCATGCTTTCGCCGAAAAGCATTTAAAAAATCTGACTTGTTGCCTGGATTCACAACGAGTGTAGCTTCAATACCCTGCATGTGTATTTTAATGAACGTTTGAGTTTTAACTAATACTATTAGCATTTAGCGTAGTGCATTTGCATTTCCAGAGCTCTAGATGGGACACCTGCGTGCCAGGTAGAAGCAAGAGGTTAACTAACCTCCAGACAATCTTCAATGCCATACAACTCTCCTTCCGTGGCCTCCAACTGCTCTTAAACGCAAGTAAAACTAAATGCATGCTCTTCAACCGATCACTGCCTGCACCTGCTCGCCCGTCCAGCATCACTACTCTGGACGGCTCTGACTTAGAATACGTGGACAACTACAAATACCTAGGTGTCTGGTTAGATTGTAAACTCTCCTTCCAGACTCACATTAAGCATCTCCAATCCAAAATCAAATCTAGAATCGGCTTCCTATTTCGCAACAAAGCATCCTTCACTCATGCTGCCAAACATACCCTCATAAAACTGACCATCCTACCGATTCTCGACTTCGGTGATGTCATCTATAAAATAACCTCCAACACTCTACTCAACAACCTGGATGCAGTCTATCACAGTGACATCTGTTTTGTCACCAAAGCCCCATACACTACTCACCATTGCGACCTGTACGCTCTCGTTGGTTGGCCCTAGTCTCTGCTAGGTAAAGCACCACCTTATCTCAGCTCATTGGTCACCATAGCAGCACCCACTAGTAGCATACGCTCCAGCAGATATATCTCACTGGTCACCCCCAAAGCCGATTCCTCCTTTGGTCTTCTTTCCTTCCAGTTCTCTGCTGCCAATGACTGGAATGAACTGCAAAACTCTCTGAAGCTGGAGACTCATATCTCCCTCACTATCTATAAGCACCAGCTGTCAGAGCAGCTCACAGATCACTACACATGTACATAGCCCATCTGTAAACAGCCCATCTATCTACCTACCTCATCCCCATACTGTATTTATTTATCTTGCTCCTTTGCACCACAGTATCTCTATGTGCACATTCATCTTCTGCATAATCTACCATTCCAGTGTTTAATTGCTATATTGTAATTACTTCTCCACCATGGCCTATTTATTGCCTTAACTCCCTTATCTTACCTCATTTGCACTCACTGTATATAGACTTTTTTGTTTTCTTTGTTCTACTGTATTATTGACTGTATGTGTCAGGATTTGGCCAGGGTTGTTCCGGTTTTTGGTCACTAGATGCCCCCATTGTGCCTTTTGACCTTTTGTTTTCCCTTGATCCCCATTATTATTTGCACCTGTGCCTCGTTTCCTCTGATTGTATTTAAACCCTTTGTTTTCCTCTGTTCTTTGCTCTGTGTTTGTATGTTAGCACCCAGCCCTAGTACTCTGAGAACTCTTGTTGATCCCGGTGGACTCTCTTGTGGAATTCTGTTTTTTGTTCTTGTTTGTTTGTTTTTTGAGTGTCTTTTGAGGCTTTTTGTGCTTTGCCTTCCACCTTGTGGATTTGCCTTTTTTGTCTTGGAGGATTACCTTTGTTCTTGTAGGATTCCTTTTGAGGTTGTGGAGTTACATGTTTTCCTGAATAACTTCACTTTTTACTTCATTAAATACAACGTCTCAAGTACTGCTGTGTCTGCCTCATCTTCTGGGTTCTGCCGACTATTCGTGGCTCAGTTGGTTAAGTGACTGTTTCTCACTCCGGACACCCGGGTTCGTAACCGGGTCCTGACAGTATGTTTTGTTTATTCCATGTGTAACTCTGTGTTGTTGTATTGTGTTGAATTGCTATGCTTTATCTTGGCCAGGTCACAGTTGCAAATGAGAACCTGTTCTCAACTAGCCTACCTGGTTAAATAAAGGTGTTCTCAACTGGCCTACCTGGTTAAATAAAGGTGTTCTCAACTAGCCTACCTGGTTAAATAAAGGTGTTCTCAACTAGCCTACCTGGTTAAATAAAGGTGTTCTCAACTAGCCTACCTGGTTAAATAAAGGTGTTCTCAACTAGCCTACCTGGTTAAATAAAGGTGTTCTCAACTGGCCTACCTGGTTAAATAAAGGTGTTCTCAACTGGCCTACCTGGTTAAATAAAGGTGTTCTCAACTGGCCTACCTGGTTAAATAAAGGTGTTCTCAACTAGCCTACCTGGTTAAATAAAGGTGTTCTCAACTAGCCTACCTGGTTAAATAAAGGTGTTCTCAACTAGCCTACCTGGTTAAATAAAGGTGTTCTCAACTAGCCTACCTGGTTAAATAAAGGTGTTCTCAACTAGCCTACCTGGTTAAATAAAGGTGTTCTCAACTGGCCTACCTGGTTAAATAAAGGTGTTCTCAACTAGCCTACCTGGTTAAATAAAGGTGTTCTCAACTAGCCTACCTGGTTAAATAAAGGTGTTCTCAACTGGCCTACCTGGTTAAATAAAGGTGTTCTCAACTAGCCTACCTGGTTAAATAAAGGTGTTCTCAACTAGCCTACCTGGTTAAATAAAGGTGTTCTCAACAAGCCTACCTGGTTAAATAAAGGTGTTCTCAACTGGCCTACCTGGTTAAATAAAGGTGTTCTCAACAAGCCTACCTGGTTAAATAAAGGTGTTCTCAACAAGCCTACCTGGTTAAATAAAGGTGTTCTCAACTAGCCTACCTGGTTAAATAAAGGTGTTCTCAACTGGCCTACCTGGTTAAATAAAGGTGTTCTCAACAAGCCTACCTGGTTAAATAAAGGTGTTCTCAACTGGCCTACCTGGTTAAATAAAGGTGTTCTCAACTGGCCTACCTGGTTAAATAAAGGTGTTCTCAACTAGCCTACCTGGTTAAATAAAGGTGTTCTCAACTGGCCTACCTGGTTAAATAAAGGTGTTCTCAACTAGCCTACCTGGTTAAATAAAGGTGTTCTCAACTAGCCTACCTGGTTAAATAAAGGTGTTCTCAACTAGCCTACCTGGTTAAATAAAGGTGTTCTCAACTAGCCTACCTGGTTAAATAAAGGTGTTCTCAACTAGCCTACCTGGTTAAATAAAGGTGTTCTCAACTGGCCTACCTGGTTAAATAAAGGTGTTCTCAACTAGCCTACCTGGTTAAATAAAGGTGTTCTCAACTAGCCTACCTGGTTAAATAAAGGTGTTCTCAACTGGCCTACCTGGTTAAATAAAGGTGTTCTCAACTAGCCTACCTGGTTAAATAAAGGTGTTCTCAACTAGCCTACCTGGTTAAATAAAGGTGTTCTCAACAACCCTACCTGGTTAAATAAAGGTGTTCTCAACTGGCCTACCTGGTTAAATAAAGGTGTTCTCAACAAGCCTACCTGGTTAAATAAAGGTGTTCTCAACAAGCCTACCTGGTTAAATAAAGGTGTTCTCAGCTAGCCTACCTGGTTAAATAAAGGTGTTCTCAACTGGCCTACCTGGTTAAATAAAGGTGTTCTCAACAAGCCTACCTGGTTAAATAAAGGTGTTCTCAACTGGCCTACCTGGTTAAATAAAGGTGTTCTCAACAAGCCTACCTGGTTAAATAAAGGTGTTCTCAACAAGCCTACCTGGTTAAATAAAGGTGTTCTCAGCTAGCCTACCTGGTTAAATAAAGGTGTTCTCAACTGGCCTACCTGGTTAAATAAAGGTGTTCTCAACTGGCCTACCTGGTTAAATAAAGGTGTTCTCAACTGGCCTACCTGGTTAAATAAAGGTGTTCTCAACTAGCCTACCTGGTTAAATAAAGGTGTTCTCAACTGGCCTACCTGGTTAAATAAAGGTGTTCTCAACTAGCCTACCTGGTTAAATAAAGGTGTTCTCAACTGGCCTACCTGGTTAAATAAAGGTGTTCTCAACTGGCCTACCTGGTTAAATAAAGGTGTTCTCAACTGGCCTACCTGGTTAAATAAAGGTGTTCTCAACTAGCCTACCTGGTTAAATAAAGGTGTTCTCAACTAGCCTACCTGGTTAAATAAAGGTGTTCTCAACTGGCCTACCTGGTTAAATAAAGGTGTTCTCAACTGGCCTACCTGGTTAAATAAAGGTGTTCTCAACTAGCCTACCTGGTTAAATAAAGGTGTTCTCAACTAGCCTACCTGGTTAAATAAAGGTGTTCTCAACTAGCCTACCCGGTTAAATAAAGGGGAAATAAAACATTTAATTAAATTAAACTCCACTGTTCATTTTAAGGATTAGCCCCTTTTCTTTTAATTTTCGCCTAAAATGACATACCCAAATCTATCTGCCTGTAGCTCAGGCCCTGAAGCAAGGATATGGATATTCTTGGTACCATTTGAAAGGAAACACTTTGAAGTTTATGGAAATGTGAAATGAATGTAGTAGAATATAACGCAATAGATCTGGTAAAAGATAATACAAAGAAAAAACAACCGTCCTTTTTTTTGTTTTTGCACCATCATCTTTGAAATGCAAGAGAAGAGTCATAATGTATTGCTCCAGCCCAGGTGCAATTTAGTTTTGGGCCACTAGATGGGATCAGTGTATGTGCAAAGTTTTAGACTGATCCAATGAACCATAGCATTTCTGTTCAAAATGTTGTATCAAGACTGCCCAAATGTGTCTAATTTGTTTATTAATAACTCTTCATGTTCAAAATTGTGCGCTCTTCTCAAACAATAGCATGGTATTATTTCACTGTAATAGCTACTGTTTATTGAACAGTGCAGTTAGATTAACAAGAATTTAAGCTTTCTGCCAATATCAGATATGTCTGTGTCCTGGGAAATAATACTCATCGCATTAGCCTATGCTAGCTCAACCGTCCCGTGGAAGGGACACAGATCCCAAAGAAGTTTTAAGGAAAAACTGTTTACGTCTGCTGCATCATGTGACAAATACACTTTGATTTGATTTTGATGTGATTCCATGGACGACAGGTATTGTAATATACTGGGTGACTCTGTTGCTGCACTTGCACTCTGCTCCCTGCTCCAATGAGTCAACACATAATCCCAGTAATACCGCTCAATGGGAAAGACCCCTCAGAACCCCGAGACAATGGGAAAGACTCCTCAAAACCCTGAGACAATGGGAAAGACCTCTCAGAACATCTGAGACAAAGGGGAAGACCCCTCAGAGCCCTAATACAAAGGGAAAGACCCCTCAGCACAGAGCATGCAGAGTACCCTGCTCATATCTGTATACAGCATCTCCATCCGTCTCCTCTGTCATTGTGTAGAACGCTGGGTCGATACTCAATACCTCACATCGCTGTAGCACTAATGTAGTGCTAAGGACACCATCAAACCCTTCTCTCCGAAGTGTGACATATTGCAGCAATTACTATAGGCCTAAACTACTGGCGAGGGGACAGAAGGCCTAAACTACTGGCGAGGGGACAGAAGGCCTAAACTACTGGCGAGGGGACAGAAGGCCTAAACTACTGGCGAGGGGACAGAAGGCCTAAACTACTGGCGAGGCGATAGAAGGTCTAAACTACTGGCGAGGGGACAGAATGCCTAAACTACTGGCGAGGGGATAGAAGGTCTAAACTACTGGCGAGGGGACAGAAGGTCTAAACTACTGGCGAGGGGACAGAATGCCTAAACTACTGGCGAGGGGACAGAAGGTCTAAACTACTGGCGAGGGGACAGAATGCCTAAACTACTGGCGAGGGGACAGAACGTCTAAACTACTGGCGAGGGGACAGAAGGTCTAAACTACTGGCGAGGCGACAGAAGGTCTAAACTACTGGCGAGGGGACAGAAGGTCTAAACTACTGGCGAGGCGACAGAAGGTCTAAACTATTGGCGAGGCGACAGAACGTCTAAACTACTGGCGAGGGGACAGAAGATCTAAACTACTGGCGAGGCTACAGAAGGCCTAAACTACTGGCGAGGGGACAGAAGGTCTAAACTACTGGCGAGGGGACAGAAGGTCTAAACTACTGGCGAGGGGACAGAACGTCTAAACTACTGGCGAAGGGACAGAAGGTCTAAACTACTGGCAAGGGGACAGAATTCCTAAACTACTGGCGAGGCGATAGAAGGTCTAAACTACTGGCGAGGGGACAGAAGGTCTAAACTACTGGCGAGGGGACAGAATGCCTAAACTACTGGCGAGGGGACAGAAGGTCTAAACTACTGGCGAGGGGACAGATTGCCTAAACTACTGGCGAGGGGACAGAACGTCTAAACTACTGGCGAGGGGACAGAAGGTCTAAACTACTGGCGAGGCGACAGAAGGTCTAAACTACTGGCGAGGGGACAGAAGGTCTAAACTACTGGCGAGGCGACAGAAGGTCTAAACTATTGGCGAGGCGACAGAACGTCTAAACTACTGGCGAGGGGACAGAAGATCTAAACTACTGGCGAGGCTACAGAAGGCCTAAACTACTGGCGAGGGGACAGAAGGTCTAAACTACTGGCGAGGGGACAGAAGGTCTAAACTACTGGCGAGGGGACAGAACGTCTAAACTACTGGCGAGGGGACAGAAGGTTTAAACTACTGGCGAGGCGACAGAAGGTCTAAACTACTGGCGAGGGGACAGAAGGTCTAAACTACTGGCGAGGCGACAGAACGTCTAAACTACTGGCGAGGGGACAGAAGATCTAAACTACTGGCGAGGCTACAGAAGGCCTAAACTACTGGCGAGGGGACAGAAGGTCTAAACTACTGGCGAGTGGACAGAAGGTCTAAACTACTGGCGAGGCGACAGAAGGTCTAAACTACTGGCGAGGGGACAGAAGATCTAAACTACTGGTGAGGGGACAGAAGGTCTAAACTACTGGCGAGGGGACAGAAGGTCTAAACTACTGGCGAGGCGACAGAAGGTCTAAACTACTGGCGAGGCGACAGAAGGTCTAAACTACAGGCGAGGCGACAGAAGGTCTAAACTACTGGCGAGGGGACAGAAGGTCTAAACTACTGGCGAGGGGACAGAAGGTCTAAACTCCTGGCGAGGCGACAGAAGGTCTAAACTACTGGCGAGGCGACAGAAGGTCTGAACTACTGGCGAGGCGACAGAAGGTCTGAACTACTGGCGAGGCTACAGCAGGTCTAACTACTACATGCAGAAACTGAGGCTAGTGTTTCTGTCTGATAGGCCGACATGGCTTCAGCTCCTCTCTGGCTTTGACAACTGATTAGAGATAATTTCTTCCTCCCCCTTTCATGATGAGCATATCAACCTATTCTGTCAGACATTATGCTCTCTCTCTGTCCAACCAAAGTCTGACTATCTCTCTCATTCCCTCCCTCCCCCTCTCTCTCTCTGTCACAGCAGAGAGACAGAGTCAAGACAAACTTGTGAGTGATTATAAACAGTGCAGCAGTGTTGACTCTGGCATATATATAGCCAAACGCTATACTCACAAACACACACACACACACACACACACACACATACACCTCTCTCTTGCTGAGCTCTGCCAACCCTTGTCTCCTGTCAGCGGGTATTCTGATCGTGCCTAAGGCAAACAGAAAACAGCTGTGAGTTCAGTCAGTGTGTATTTTAGTGTAGCCTATGTGTTTGTGTGTGTGTGTGTGTATCCGTATGTGTGTGTGTAATTCAGTGTGTGTGTGTGTGTGTGTTTGTGTTTGTGATTGAGTGTGTGTGTGTGTGCAATGCTGTGCAGCGAGGCTGCCAGGCGAGCATCAAACATCTGTAAGTTCAGATGTTTCCTAATGATATGCTAATGGATCTGGAGGGGAGAACGAGACGGGCTAATGTAGCGGTCAGAAACCTCTGCCTCCTCTCTCTATCTCTGCTGGTTAGAGTAGTAGTAGTGGAGGGGGAGGTACTGGGTAGAAGGGAGGGGAGTGGAGGGAAAGGGGAGGAGAGGGGGAGGTAATGGGTAGAGGGGTACCTCTCCCTCCACTCCCCTCCCCTCCACGCAGTACCTCGCCCGCCACTCCCCTCTCTCTACCCAGAACCCCCCCAGTGCCTCCCCTCCCTCTACCAAGAACCTCCCCTCCCCTCCCCTCCCCTCCCCTCCCCTCTACCCAGTACCTCCCCTCTACCCAGCACCTCCTCCTCCACCCCCCTCTACCCAGCACCTCCTCCTCCACCTCCCCCCTCTACCCAGTAATTCCCCTCTACCCAGCACCTTCTCCTCCTCTACCTCCTCCTCTCCTTCCCTCCTCTCTACCCAGTACATCCTCCTGCCCTCCCCTCACCTCTACACAGCACCTCCCCTTCCACTCCCCTCTCTCTAGCCAGCACCTCTCCCTACACATACGCAAGCACACCACACACACACACACACACACACTGCTCATCTTGAGAGTGAAATGTAGAAAGCAGGTGCGCATAAATATTTAAGACTTGGCAAATGGCTGAATTGTTTTAAATCTAATAAGTGTGTGTGTGTGTGTGTGTGTGTGTGTGTGTGTGTGTGTGTGTGTGTGTGTGTGTGTGTGTGTGTGCGTGCGTGCGTGCGTGCGTGCGTGCGTGCGTGTGTGTGTGTGTGTGTGTGTGTACAGTGACTTCAGAAATATAGCCCTTGACTTATTCCACATTTAGTTGTTACAGACTGAATTAAAAATAGATTGAAAAAATAAAGATCTCACACATCTACATACAACACCCCATAATGGCAAAGTGAAAACATGTTTTTAGAAATGTTTACAAATGTATTGAAAATGAAATACAATAATATCTCATTTACAGAGGTATTCACACCCCAGAGTCAATACATGTTAGAATCACCTTTGGCAGTGATTACAGCTGGGAGTCTTTCTGGGTAAATCTCTAAGAGCTTTGCACACCTGTATTGTACAATATTTGCACATTATTCATAAAATAATTATTCAATCTCTGGCAAGTAGTTGTTGATCATTGCCAGACAACTATTTTCAAGTCTTGCCATATATTTTCAAGCTGATTTAAGTCAAAACTGTAACTAGGAACATTCAATGTTGTCTTGATAAGTAACTCCGGCAGGTAGCTGGTGTGGCAGAGAGCTGGTGTGGCAGAGAGCTGGTGTGGCAGAGAGCTGGTGTGGCAGATAGCCTAGTGGTTAGAGCGTTGGGACAGTAACCAAAATGTTGCTAGATTGAATCCCTGAGCTAACAAGGTAAAAATCTGTCATTCTGCCTCTGAACAAAGGCAGTTAACCCACTGTTCCTAGGCTGTCATTCTGCCTCTGAACAAAGGCAGTTAACCCACTGTTCCTAGGCTGTCATTGTGAATAAGAATGTGTTCTTAAATAAAACTCCAGTGTGTTTTAGGTTATTGTCCTGCTGAAAGGTGAATCTGTCTCCCAGTGTCTGTTGGAAAGCAGACTGAACTAGGTTTTCCTCTTGGATATGGCCTGTGCTTAACTCTATTCCATTCATGTTTATCCTAAAAATAAAACCCTAGTCCTTGCTAATGAGAAGCATACCCATAACATGATGCAGCCACCACCATGCTTGAAAATATGAAGAGTGGTACTCAGTGATGTGTTGTGTTGGATTTGCCCCAAACATACAGTAACACTTTGTATAAAGGTACAAAGCAGTATTTAGCAGTTTTACTTTATTGCCTTTTTGCAAACTGGAGGCATGTTTTGGAATATTTTTTATTCTGTATAGGCTTCCTTCTTTTCACTCTGTCATTTTAGTTAGTATTGTGAAGAAACTCAGTATAATGGTGTTGATCCATCCTCAGTTTTCTCCTATCACAGTCATTAAACTGTGTGTCTGTTTAAATGTCACCATTGTCTTCATGGTGACATCCCTGAGCGGTTTCCTTCCTCCCCGGAGTTAGGAAGGACGCCTGTATCTTTGTAGTAACTGGGTGTATTGATACACCTTCCAGTGTAATGAATAACTTCACCAGGCTCAAAGGGACATTCAGTGTCTGCTTTTTTATTTATGCCCATCGACCAATCGGTGCCCTTCTTTGCGAGGCATTGGAAAACCTCCCTGGTCTTTGTGGTTGAATCTGTGTTTGAAATTCACTGCTCAACCTTACAGATAATTGTATGTGTGGGGTACAGAGATGTACTAGTCATTTAAAAAATCATGTTAAATACTATTATTGCACACAGAGTCCATGAAACTTATTATGCGACTTGTTAAGCACATTTTGACTCCTGAACTTATTTAGGCCATAACAAAGGGGTTGAATACTAATTGACTCAAGACATTTCAACTTTTTTTATTTTTTTATTAATTTGTTAAACATTCTAAAAACATAATTCCCCTTTATAATTATGGTGTATTGTGTGTTGGCTAGTGACACAACATCTACATGTAATCCATTTCTGAAGGCCCTGTATGTTGCCATCACTTATCCAGAGTATCTTACAGTAAGTGCATACTGTAGACCTCCTCATACTGGTCTGACATGGGAATTGACCTCTGGCCCCTTGCTCTACCA
>NC_068421.1:12890586-12925586 GCF_023373465.1 Oncorhynchus keta | reverse complement strand
TGTGTGTAGGTGTGTGTAGGTGTACAGTAGATGTGTGTAGGTGTACAGTAGATGTGTGTAGGTGTGTGTAGGTGTGTGTAGGTGTACAGTAGATGTGTGTAGGTGTACAGTAGATGTGTGTAGGTGTGTGTAGGTGTGTGTAGGTGTACAGTAGATGTGTGTAGGTGTACAGTAGATGTATGTAGGTGTGTGTAGGTGTGTGTAGGTGTACAGTAGATGTGTGTAGGTGTACAGTAGATGTGTGTAGGTGTACAGTAGATGTGTGTAGGTGTACAGTAGATGTATGTAGGTGTGTGTAGGTGTGTGTAGGTGTACAGTAGATGTGTGTAGGTGTGTGTAGGTGTGTGTAGGTGTACAGTAGATGTGTGTAGGTGTACAGTAGATGTGTGTAGGTGTGTGTAGGTGTGTGTAGGTGTACAGTAGATGTGTGTAGGTGTACAGTAGATGTGTGTAGGTGTGTGTAGGTGTGTGTAGGTGTACAGTAGATGTGTGTAGGTGTACAGTAGATGTATGTAGGTGTGTGTAGGTGTGTGTAGGTGTACAGTAGATGTGTGTAGGTGTACAGTAGATGTGTGTAGGTGTACAGTAGATGTGTGTAGGTGTACAGTAGATGTGTGTAGGTGTGTGTAGGTGTGTGTAGGTGTACAGTAGATGTATGTAGGTGTACAGTAGATGTATGTAGGTGTGTGTAGGTGTACAGTAGATGTGTGTAGGTGTGTGTAGGTGTACAGTAGATGTATGTAGGTGTGTGTAGGTGTACAGTAGATGTATGTAGGTGTGTGTAGGTGTACAGTAGATGTGTGTAGGTGTGTGTAGGTGTACAGTAGATGTATGTAGGTGTGTGTAGGTGTACAGTAGATGTATGTAGGTGTGTGTAGGTGTACAGTAGATGTGTGTAGGTGTGTGTAGGTGTACAGTAGATGTGTGTAGGTGTGTGTAGGTGTACAGTAGATGTGTGTAGGTGTGTGTAGGTGTACAGTAGATGTATGTAGGTGTGTGTAGGTGTACAGTAGATGTGTGTAGGTGTGTGTAGGTGTACAGTAGATGTGTGTAGGTGTACAGTAGATGTGTGTAGGTGTGTGTAGGTGTACAGTAGGTGTGTGTAGGTGTACAGTAGATGTATGTAGGTGTGTGTAGGTGTACAGTAGATGTGTGTAGGTGTGTGTAGGTGTACAGTAGATGTGTGTAGGTGTGTGTAGGTGTACAGTAGATGTGTGTAGGTGTGTGTAGGTGTACAGTAGATGTATGTAGGTGTGTGTAGGTGTACAGTAGATGTGTGTAGGTGTGTGTAGGTGTACAGTAGGTGTGTGTAGGTGTACAGTAGATGTATGTAGGTGTGTGCAGATGTGTGTGTTTGACTCTCCATGTTCTATTATGGGTCACTCCCTCTCCTCTCTTTCTCTCACTGTCTCTCTTTCTCTCGCTGTCTCTCTTTCTCTCTCTCTCTCTCCTGTCTTTTTCTCTCTCTCTTTCTCTCTGTCTCTCTTTCTCTCTCCTCTCTTACTCTCGCGGTCTCTCTCGCTGTCTCTCTCTCCTCTCTATCTATTGCTGTCTCTCTTTCTCTCGCTGTCTCTCTTTCTCTTGCTGTCTCTCTTACTCTCGCTGTCTCTCTCGCTGTCTCTCTCGCTGTCTCTCTCTCCTCTCTATCTATTGCTGTCTCTCTTTCTCACTCTCTCTCTCCTGTCTTTTTCTCGCTGTCTCTTTCTCACTCTCTCTCTCTCCTGTCTTTTTCTCTCTCTCTTTCTCTCTGTCTCTCTGTCTCTCTCCTCTCTTACTCTCGCGGTCTCTCTCGCTGTCTCTCTCTCCTCTCTATCTATTGCTGTCTCTCTTTCTCTCGCTGTCTCTCTTTCTCTCGCTGTCTCACTCTTACTCTCACGGTCTCTCTCGCTGTATCTCTCTCCTCTCTATCTATTGCTGTCTCTCTTTCTCTTGCTGTCTCTCTTTCTCTCGCTGTCTCTCTTTCTCTCGCTGTCTCGCTCTCGTACTCTCGCTGTCTCTCTCGCTGTCTCTCTCTCCTCTCTATCTATTGCTGTCTCTCTTTCTCACTCTCTCTCTCTTCTGTCTTTTTCTCTCTCTCTTTCTCTCTGTCTCTCTTTCTCTCTCCTCTCTTTCTCTCGCCGTCTCTCTTTCTCTTGCTGTCTCTCTTTCTCTCGATGTCTCTCTCTCTTACTCTCGCTGTCTCTCTCTCTGTCTCTCTCTCCTCTCTATCAATTGCTGTCTCTCTTTCTCACTCTCTCTCTCCTGTCTTCTTCTCGCTGTCTCTCTTTCTCACTCTCTCTCTCCTGTCTTTTTCTCTCTCTCTTTCTCTCTGTCTCTCTGTCTCTCTCCTCTCTTACTCTCGCGGTCTCTCTCGCTGTCTCTCTCTCCTCTCTATCTATTGCTGTCTCTCTTTCCCTCGCTGTCTCTCTCTCTGTATCTCTCTCCTCTCTATCAATTGCTGTCTCTCTTTCTCACTCTCTCTCTCCTGTCTTCTTCTCGCTGTCTCTCTTTCTCACTCTCTCTCTCCTGTCTTTTTCTCTCTCTCTTTCTCTCTGTCTCTCTGTCTCTCTCCTCTCTTACTCTCGCTGTCTCTCTCGCTGTCTCTCTCTCCTCTCTATCTATTGCTGTCTCTCTTTCTCACTCTCTCTCTCTCCTGTCTTTTTCTCTCTCTTTCTCTCTGTCTCTCTTTCTCTCTCCTCTCTTTCTCTCGCTGTCTCTCTTTCTCTCGCTGTCTCTCTTTCTCTCGATGTCTCTCTCTCTTACTCTCGCTGTCTCTCTCTCCTCTCTATCTATTGCTGTCTCTCTTTCTCACTCTCTCTCTCTCCTTACTTTTCTCGCTGTCTCTCTTTCTCACTCTCTCTCTTCTGTCTTTTTCTCTCTCTCTTTCTCTCTGTCTCTCTTTCTCTCTCTCTCTCTCTTTCTCTCTGCCTATCTTTCTCTCTCTCTCTCTCTTTCTCGCTGTCTCTCTTTCTCTCGCTGTCTCTCTCACTTTGTCTCGCTGTCTCTCTTTCTCTCGCTGTCTCTCTCTCCTGCCTTTCTCTCACTGTGCCTCTCCTCTCTTTCTCTTGCTGTCTCTTTCACTCGCTGTGTGTGTGTGTGTGTGTGTGTGTGTGTGTGTGTGTGTGTGTGTGTGTGTGTGTGTGTGTGTGTGTGTGTGTGTGTGTGTGTGTGTGTGTGTGTGTGTGTGTGTGTGTGTGTGTGTGTGTGTGTGTGTGTGTGTGTGTGTGTGTGTGTGTCTGTTCTAGAACAGACACCACCATCAGTTCTTCTCTGTTTTATGTGAAAAATAAAGCACAGAGATGAATATTGCTCAAACACCAAGGGGAAATAACGCTTTGACCTTTCTAATGTGTTGTTTCACACGTGGATGTGTCTATTCTCTCTCCTCCTCCTCTTCTTTCACCATCTATTAACCCCTTCAGCATATGTCGTCACCATGCCACCTCACTCTCTTTCACGTACTCTCATTCATTCCTCCTCTCCACCTTCAGATATCTGGAGAGAGACAGACAAAATAAAATACCGGCCTGACATATCCTTCACGTCATCGATTTCATAGCTTCAATATTAGGAATAGAAAAACAAATCTGTTTTTATGTTTTTATTTTTGTGGGCTGGTTAAACATGATGTTCCCCATTTGTTCATGCAGGTGCCTGATGTTCCCCTTTGTTCATGCAGGTGCCTGATGTTCCCCATTTGTCCATGCAGGTGCCTGATGTTCCCCTTTGTTCATGCAGGTGCCTGATGTTTCCCTTTGTTCATGCAGGTGCCTGATGTTCCCCATTTGTCCATGCAGGTGCCTGATGTTCCCCATTTGTCCATGCAGGTGCCTGATGTTTCCCTTTGTTCATGCAGGTGCCTGATGTTCCCCATTTGTCCATGCAGGTGCCTGATGTTCCCCATTTGTCCATGCAGGTGCCTGATGTTCCCCATTTGTCCATGCAGGTGCCTGATGTTCCCCATTTGTCCATGCAGGTGCCTGATGTTCCCCATTTGTCCATGCAGGTGCCTGATGTTCCCATTTGTTCATGCAGGTGCCTGATGTTCCCCTTTGTTCATGCAGGTGCCTGATGTTCCCCATTTGTCCATGCAGGTGCCTGATGTTCCCCATTTGTCCATGCAGGTGCCTGATGTTCCCCATTTGTCCATGCAGGTGCCTGATGTTCCCCTTTGTTCATGCAGGTGCCTGATGTTCCCCTTTGTTCATGCAGGTGCCTGATGTTCCCCATTTGTTCATGCAGGTGCCTGATGTTCCCCATTTGTCCATGCAGGTGCCTGATGTTCCCCTTTGTCCATGCAGGTGCCTGATGTTCCCCATTTGTCCATGCAGGTGCCTGATGTTCCCCATTTGTTCATGCAGGTGCCTGATGTTCCCCTTTGTTCATGCAGGTGCCTGATGTTCCCCTTTGTTCATGCAGGTGCCTGATGTTCCCCTTTGTTCATGCAGGTGCCTGATGTTTCCCCTTTGTTCATGCAGGTGCCTGATGTTCCCCATTTGTCCATGCAGGTGCCTGATGTTCCCCTTTGTTCATGCAGGTGCCTGATGTTTCCCTTTGTTCATGCAGGTGCCTGATGTTCCCCTTTGTTCATGCAGGTGCCTGATGTTCCCCATTTGTTCATGCAGGTGCCTGATGTTCCCCTTTGTTCATGCAGGTGCCTGATGTTCCCCTTTGTTCATGCAGGTGCCTGATGTTCCCCTTTGTTCATGCAGGTGCCTGATGTTCCCCTTTGTTCATGCAGGTGCCTGATGTTCCCCTTTGTTCATGCAGGTGCCTGATGTTTCCCTTTGTTCATGCAGGTGCCTGATGTTCCCCATTTGTCCATGCAGGTGCCTGATGTTCCCCTTTGTTCATGCAGGTGCCTGATGTTCCCCTTTGTTCATGCAGGTGCCTGATGTTCCCCATTTGTCCATGCAGGTGCCTGATGTTCCCCTTTGTTCATGCAGGTGCCTGATGTTCCCCTTTTGTCCATGCAGGTGCCTGATGTTCCCCATTTGTTCATGCAGGTGCCTGATGTTCCCCTTTTTTCATGCAGGTGCCTGATGTTCCCCTTTGTTCATGCAGGTGCCTGATGTTCCCCTTTGTTCATGCAGGTGCCTGATGTTCCCCATTTGTTCATGCAGGTGCCTGATGTTTCCCTTTGTTCATGCAGGTGCCTGATGTTCCCCATTTGTCCATGCAGGTGCCTGATGTTCCCCTTTGTTCATGCAGGTGCCTGATGTTCCCCTTTGTTCATGCAGGTGCCTGATGTTCCCCATTTGTTCATGCAGGTGCCTGATGTTCCCCATTTGTCCATGCAGGTGCCTGATGTTCCCCATTTGTTCATGCAGGTGCCTGATGTTCCCCTTTGTTCATGCAGGTGCCTGATGTTCCCCTTTGTTCATGCAGGTGCCTGATGTTCCCATTTGTTCATGCAGGTGCCTGATGTTCCCCTTTGTTCATGCAGGTGCCTGATGTTCCCCTTTGTTCATGCAGGTGCCTGATGTTTCCCTTTGTTCATGCAGGTGCCTGATGTTCCCCTTTGTTCATGCAGGTGCCTGATGTTCCCCTTTGTTCATGCAGGTGCCTGATGTTCCCCTTTGTTCATGCAGGTGCCTGATGTTCCCATTTGTTCATGCAGGTGCCTGATGTTTCCCTTTGTTCATGCAGGTGCCTGATGTTCCCCCTTTGTTCATGCAGGTGCCTGATGTTCCCCATTTGTCCATGCAGGTGCCTGATGTTCCCCTTTGTTCATGCAGGTGCCTGATGTTCCCCTTTGTTCATGCAGGTGCCTGATGTTCCCATTTGTTCATGCAGGTGCCTGATGTTCCCCTTTGTTCATGCAGGTGCCTGATGTTCCCCTTTGTTCATGCAGGTGCCTGATGTTCCCCTTTGTTCATGCAGGTGCCTGATGTTCCCCTTTGTTCATGCAGGTGCCTGATGTTCCCCTTTGTTCATGCAGGTGCCTGATGTTCCCCTTTGTTCATGCAGGTGCCTGATGTTCCCATTTGTTCATGCAGGTGCCTGATGTTCCCCTTTGTTCATGCAGGTGCCTGATGTTCCCATTTGTTCATGCAGGTGCCTGATGTTCCCCTTTGTTCATGCAGGTGCCTGATGTTCCCATTTGTCCATGCAGGTGCCTGATGTTCCCCTTTGTTCATGCAGGTGCCTGATGTTCTCCTTTGTTCATGCAGGTGCCTGATGTTCCCCTTTGTTCATGCAGGTGCCTGATGTTCCCCTTTGTTCATGCAGGTGCCTGATGTTCCCATTTGTTCATGCAGGTGCCTGATGTTCCCATTTGTCCATGCAGGTGCCTGATGTTCCCCTTTGTCCATGCAGGTGCCTGATGTTCCCATTTGTCCATGCAGGTGCCTGATGTTCCCCTTTGTTCATGCAGGTGCCTGATGTTCCCATTTGTCCATGCAGGTGCCTGATGTTCCCCTTTGTCCATGCAGGTGCCTGATGTTCCCATTTGTCCATGCAGGTGCCTGATGTTCCCCTTTGTCCATGCAGGTGCCTGATGTTCCCATTTGTCCATGCAGGTGCCTGATGTTCCCCTTTGTTCATGCAGGTGCCTGATGTTCCCCTTTGTTCATGCAGGTGCCTGATGTTCCCCTTTGTTCATGCAGGTGCCTGATGTTCCCATTTGTCCATGCAGGTGCCTGATGTTCCCCTTTTGTTCATGCAGGTGCCTGATGTTCCCCTTTGTTCATGCAGGTGCCTGATGTTCCCCTTTGTTCATGCAGGTGCCTGATGTTCCCTTTGTTCATGCAGGTGCCTGATGTTCCCCTTTGTTCATGCAGGTGCCTGATGTTCCCCTTTGTTCATGCAGGTGCCTGATGTTCCCCATTTGTCCATGCAGGTGCCTGATGTTCCCCTTTGTTCATGCAGGTGCCTGATGTTCCCTTTGTTCATGCCTGATGTTCCTTTGTTCATGCAGGTGCCTGATGTTCCCCTTTGTTCATGCAGGTGCCTGATGTTCCCCTTTGTCCATGCAGGTGCCTGATGTTCCCCTTTGTTCATGCAGGTGCCTGATGTTCCCCTTTGTTCATGCAGGTGCCTGATGTTCCCCTTTGTTCATGCAGGTGCCTGATGTTCCCCTTTGTTCATGCAGGTGCCTGATGTTCCCATTTGTTCATGCAGGTGCCTGATGTTCCCCTTTGTTCATGCAGGTGCCTGATGTTCCCCATTTGTTCATGCAGGTGCCTGATGTTTCCCTTTGTTCATGCAGGTGCCTGATGTTCCCCTTTGTTCATGCAGGTGCCTGATGTTCCCCTGATTTGTCATGCAGGTGCCTGATGTTCCCATTTGTCCATGCAGGTGCCTGATGTTCCCATTTGTTCATGCAGGTGCCTGATGTTCCCCTTTGTTCATGCAGGTGCCTGATGTTCCCCTTTGTTCATGCAGGTGCCTGATGTTCCCCTTTGTTCATGCAGGTGCCTGATGTTCCCCTTTGTTCATGCAGGTGCCTGATGTTCCCCTTTGTTCATGCAGGTGCCTGATGTTTCCCTTTGTTCATGCAGGTGCCTGATGTTCCCCTTTGTTCATGCAGGTGCCTGATGTTCCCCTTTGTTCATGCAGGTGCCTGATGTTCCCCTTTGTTCATGCAGGTGCCTGATGTTCCCCTTTGTTCATGCAGGTGCCTGATGTTCCCCTTTGTTCATGCAGGTGCCTGATGTTCCCCTTTGTTCATGCAGGTGCCTGATGTTCCCCTTTGTTCATGCAGGTGCCTGATGTTCCCCTTTGTTCATGCAGGTGCCTGATGTTCCCCTTTGTTCATGCAGGTGCCTGATGTTCCCCTTTGTTCATGCAGGTGCCTGATGTTCCCATTTGTTCATGCAGGTGCCTGATGTTCCCCTTTGTTCATGCAGGTGCCTGATGTTCCCCTTTGTTCATGCAGGTGCCTGATGTTCCCCTTTGTTCATGCAGGTGCCTGATGTTTCCCTTTGTTCATGCAGGTGCCTGATGTTCCCCTTTGTTCATGCAGGTGCCTGATGTTCCCCATTTGTCCATGCAGGTGCCTGATGTTCCCCTTTGTTCATGCAGGTGCCTGATGTTCCCCTTTGTTCATGCAGGTGCCTGATGTTCCCCTTTGTTCATGCAGGTGCCTGATGTTCCCCTTTGTTCATGCAGGTGCCTGATGTTCCCCTTTGTCCATGCAGGTGCCTGATGTTCCCCTTTGTTCATGCAGGTGCCTGATGTTCCCCTTTGTTCATGCAGGTGCCTGATGTTCCCCATTTGTCCATGCAGGTGCCTGATGTTCCCCTTTGTTCATGCAGGTGCCTGATGTTCCCCTTTGTTCATGCAGGTGCCTGATGTTCCCCTTTGTTCATGCAGGTGCCTGATGTTTCCCTTTGTTCATGCAGGTGCCTGATGTTCCCCTTTGTTCATGCAGGTGCCTGATGTTCCCCTTTGTTCATGCAGGTGCCTGATGTTCCCCTTTGTTCATGCAGGTGCCTGATGTTCCCCTTTGTTCATGCAGGTGCCTGATGTTCCCCTTTGTTCATGCAGGTGCCTGATGTTCCCCTTTGTTCATGCAGGTGCCTGATGTTCCCCTTTGTTCATGCAGGTGCCTGATGTTTCCCTTTGTTCATGCAGGTGCCTGATGTTCCCCATTTGTCCATGCAGCATATAGAACAACAGACTCATTACTCTTACCTAAATTTATTTCCATTTATTTAAAGTTTTTTCAAGGTGAGGAGAGATTCTGCCCTGATGTTCCCCCTTCCCTCATGCAGGTGCCTGATGTTCCCCTTTTCTATCTCCCCTGTTCCCCCTTCTTTATCCCCCTGATCCCTCCTCATGCAGGTGCCTGATGTTCCCCTCTCCCTCCTCTGCCTGATGTTCCCCTTTCCCCATGCAGGTCCCCCTGTCCCTTTGTTCTCTCTGATGTTCCTCCCCATGCAGGTGCCCCCTCTTGTTCCTGCCCCCTCTTCTGCAGGTGCCCCCCATCCTCTCTGCAGCTCCCTTCTCCCCCTTTTCTCTTCATGCAGGTGCCTGATCCCTCCTTCATGCTGCCTGATGTCCCCCATGCAGGTGCCTGATGTCCCCTCTGTTCATGCAGGTGCTGATGTTCCCTCATGCCCTGATGTTCCCCTCTGTTCTTGCCTGATGTTCCCCTCTCTCTGCAGGTGCCCCCTCCTCTCAGGTGCCTGATGCTCCCCTCTGTTCATGCAGGTGCCTGATCCCTCAGGTGCCTCCCCCCCTCCCTTCATGCAGGTGCCTCCCTTCCCTGCCCCTCTCCAGGTGCCTGATGTCTCCTCTCTCTGCTCCCCTCTCCCCCTTCTCTCTACCTTCCCCTTCCCCTCTCCCTCCACCTCCACCTCCCCCTCTCCCTACCACCCCCTCCTCTCTCTAGCTCCCCTCTCCCCCCTTCTCTCTACCTCACCCTCTCTCTACCTCACCCTCTCCCTCCTTTCTTTTCTGACCCCTCTCTGTGAGCTGTGTTACAGCTGACCTTTTCTCTCACCACTCTGTGTGTGAGGAGTAGAGGGGTGGGTACAGAGGTATGGGGGGATGGGGAGAGCTGACAGTATGATTTTTACCACATCCCCTTGTATTTCTTACTGGTTGTGGCAGTAAGTTTTGGGGGCATGATCTTTCTGCATCTGTAACTTTCTCACTCATCAATATTCATGATTCATTCATGATTATCCGTAACCATGGTTCCACATTAATGTAGAAAAGTTCAGAAACATATTCTATTCTTATTTACAATAAAAGTGACTCCAAAATGACACAATACATTACCTACAATATTGGGAGCAAGATAATCCGAAACACATCCAAAACTAAATGCAAAAACTGTAGGTCTTTTCTTTCTTTTTTTAATGGTTTATTTCACATTTATTTAACCAGGTAGGCTAGTTGAGAACACCTTTATTTAACCAGGTAGGCCAGTTGAGAACACCTTTATTTAACCAGGTAGGCCAGTTGAGAACACCTTTATTTAACCAGGTAGGCTAGTTGAGAACACCTTTATTTAACCAGGTAGGCCAGTTGAGAACACCTTTATTTAACCTGGTAGGCTAGTTGAGAACACCTTTATTTAAGCTACCACCCCTCCCCTACCACCCCCTCTAGCTCCCCTCTCCCCCTTCTCTCTACCTCACCCTCTCTCTACCTCACCCTCTCCCTCCTTTCTTTTCTGGCCAGTTGAGAACACCTTTATTTAACCAGATAGGCCAGTTGAGAACACCTTTATTTAACCAGGTAGGCCAGTTGAAAACACCTTTATTTAACCAGGTAGGCCAGTTGAGAACACCTTTATTTAACCAGGTAGGCCAGTTGAAAACACCTTTATTTAACCAGGTAGGCCAGTTGAGAACACCTTTATTTAACCAGGTAGGCCAGTTGAGAACACCTTTAAATAGGCTGTTGAGAACACCTTTATTTAACCAGGTAGGCCAGTTGAGAGCACCTTTATTTAACCAGGTAGGCCAGTTGAGAACACCTTTATTTAACCAGGTAGGCCAATTGAGAACACCTTTATTTAACCAGGTAGGCCAGTTGAGAACACCTTTATTTAACCAGGTAGGCTAGTTGAGAAGACCTTTATTTAACCAGGTAGGCCAGTTGAGAACACCTTTATTTAACCAGGTAGGCTAGTTGAGAACACCTTTATTTAACCAGGTAGGCCAGTTGAGAACACCTTTATTTAACCAGGTAGGCTAGTTGAGAACACCTTTATTTAACCAGGTAGGCCAGTTGAGAACACCTTTATTTAACCAGGTAGGCCAGTTGAGAACACCTTTATTTAACCAGGTAGGCCAGTTGAGAACACCTTTATTTAACCAGGTAGGCCAGTTGAGAACACCTTTATTTAACCAGGTAGGCCAGTTGAGAACACCTTTATTTAACCAGGTAGGCCAGTTGAGAACACCTTTATTTAACCAGGTAGGCCAGTTGAGAACACCTTTATTTAACCAGGTAGGCCAGTTGAGAACACCTTTATTTAACCAGGTAGGCCAGTTGAGAACACCTTTATTTAACCAGGTAGGCTAGTTGAGAAACCTTTATTTAACCAGGTAGGCCAGTTGAGAACACCATTATTTAACCAGGTTGGCCAGTTTAGAACACCTTTATTTAACCAGGTAGGCTAGTTGAGAACACCTTTATTTAACCAGGTAGGCCAATTGAGAACACCTTTATTTAACCAGGTAGGCCAGTTGAGAACACCTTTATTTAACCAGGTAGGCCAGTTGAGAACACCTTTATTTAACCAGGTAGGCCAGTTGAGAACACCTTTATTTAACCAGGTAGGCCAGTTGAGAACACCTTTATTTAACCAGGTAGGCCAGTTGAGAACACCTTTATTTAACCAGGTAGGCCAGTTGAGAACACCTTTATTTAACCAGGTAGGCCAGTTGAGAACACCTTTATTTAACCAGGTAGGCCAGTTGAGAACACCTTTATTTAACCAGGTAGGCCAGTTGAGAACACCTTTATTTAACCAGGTAGGCCAGTTGAGAACACCTTTATTTAACCAGGTAGGCCAGTTGAGAACACCTTTATTTAACCAGGTAGGCTAGTTGAGAAACCTTTATTTAACCAGGTAGGCCAGTTGAGAACACCATTATTTAACCAGGTTGGCCAGTTTAGAACACCTTTATTTAACCAGGTAGGCTAGTTGAGAACACCTTTATTTAACCAGGTAGGCCAATTGAGAACACCTTTATTTAACCAGGTAGGCCAGTTGAGAACACCTTTATTTAACCAGGTAGGCCAGTTGAGAACACCTTTATTTAACCAGGTAGGCCAGTTGAGAACACCTTTATTTAACCAGGTAGGCTAGTTGAGAACACCTTTATTTAACCAGGTAGGCCAGTTGAGAACACCTTTATTTAACCAGGTAGGCTAGTTGAGAACACCTTTATTTAACCAGGTAGGCCAGTTGAGAACACCTTTATTTAACCAGGTAGGCCAGTTGAGAACACCTTTATTTAACCAGGTAGGCCAGTTGAGAACACCTTTATTTAACCAGGTAGGCCAGTTGATAACACCTTTATTTAACCAGGTAGGCCAGTTGAGAACACCTTTATTTAACCAGGTAGGCCAGTTTAGAACACCTTTATTTAACCAGGTATGCTAGTTGAGAACACCTTTATTTAACCAGGTAGGCCAGTTGAGAACACCTTTATTTAACCAGGTAGGCCAGTTGAGAACACCTTTATTTAACCAGGTAGGCCAGTTGAGAACACCTTTATTTAACCAGGTAGGCCAGTTAAGAACACCTTTATTTAACCAGGTAGGCAAGTTGAGAACACCTTTATTTAACCAGGTAGGCTAGTTGAGAACACCTTTATTTAACCAGGTAGGCCAGTTGAGAACACCTTTATTTAACCAGGTAGGCTAGTTGAGAACACCTTTATTTAACCAGGTAGGCCAGTTGAGAACACCTTTATTTAACCAGGTAGGCCAGTTGAGAACACCTTTATTTAACCAGGTAGGCCAGTTGAGAACACCTTTATTTAACCAGGTAGGCCATTTGAGAACACCTTTATTTAACCAGGTAGGCTAGTTGAGAACACCTTTATTTAACCAGGTAGGCCAGTTGAGAACACCTTTATTTAACCAGGTAGGCCAGTTGAGAACACCTTTATTTAACCAGGTAGGCTAGTTGAGAACACCTTTATTTAACCAGGTAGGCCAGTTGAGAACACCTTTATTTAACCAGGTAGGCCAGTTGAGAACACCTTTATTTAACCAGGTAGGCCAGTTGAGAACACCTTTATTTAACCAGGTAGGCTAGTTGAGAACACCTTTATTTAACCAGGTAGGCCAGTTGAGAACACCTTTATTTAACCAGGTAGGCCAGTTGAGAACACCTTTATTTAACCAGGTAGGCCAGTTGAGAACACCTTTATTTAACCAGGTAGGCCAGTTGAGAACACCTTTATTTAACCAGGTAGGCCAGTTGAGAACACCTTTATTTAACCAGGTAGGCCAGTTGAGAACACCTTTATTTAACCAGGTAGGCTAGTTGAGAACACCTTTATTTAACCAGGTAGGCTAGTTGAGAACACCTTTATTTAACCAGGCAGGCCAGTTGAGAACACCTTTTTTTAACCAGGTAGGCCAGTAGAGAATACCTTTATTTAACCAGGTAGGCCAGTTGAGAACACCTTTATTTAACCAGGTAGGCCAGTTGAGAACACCTTTATTTAACCAGGTAGGCCAGTTGAGAACACCTTTATTTAACCAGGTAGGCTAGTTGAGAACACCTTTATTTAACCAGGCAGGCCAGTTGAGAACACCTTTATTTAACCAGGTAGGCCAGTTGAGAACACCTTTATTTAACCAGGTAGGCCAGTTGAGAACAAGTTCTCATTTACAACTGTGACCTGGCCAAGATAAAGTAAAGCAGTGTGACAAAAACAACAACACAGAGTTAAACATAAACAAACGTACAGACAATAACACAATAGAAACATCTGTATACAGTGTGTGCAAATGAAGTAAGGAGGTAAGGCAATGATTAGGCCAATAGTGGAAAAGTAGTTACAATTTAACTATTTACACTGGAGTGATAGATGTGCAGATGAGGATGTGGACCCGTACAAATCAGCTGGGCTTGACAATCTGGACCCTCTATTTCTGAAACTATCCGCCGCCATTGTCGCAACCCCTATTACCAGCCTGTTCAACCTCTCTCATATCGTCTGAGATCCCCAAGGATTGGAAAGCTGCCGCAGTCATCCCCCTCTTCAAAGGGGGAGACACCCTGGACCCAAACTGTTACAGACCTATATCCATCCTGCCCTGCCTATCTAAGGTCTTCAAAAGCCAAGTCAACAAACAGGTCACTGACCATTTCAAATCCCACCGTACCTTCTCCGCTGTGCAATCTGGTTTCCGAGCCGGTCATGGGTGCACCTCAGCCACGCTCAAGGTACTAAACGATATCATAACCGCCATCGATAAAAGACAGTACTGTGCAGCCGTCTTCATCGACCTTGCCAAGGCTTTTGACTCTGTCAATCACCATATTCTTATCGGCAGACTCAGTAGCCTCGGTTTTTCTGATGACTGCCTTGCCTGGTTCACCAACTACTTTGCAGACAGAGTTCAGTGTGTCAAATCGGAGGGTATGCTGTCCGGTCCTCCGGGAGTCTCTATGGGGGCGCCACAGGGTTCAATTCTCGGGCCGACTCTTTTCTCTGTATATATCAATGATGTTGCTCTTGCTGCGGGCGATTCCCTAATCCACCTCTACGCAGACGACACCATTCTATATACTTCCGGCCCGTCCTTGGACACTGTGTTATCTAACCTCCAAACGAGCTTCAATGCCATACAACACTCCTTCCGTGGCTTCCAACTGCTCTTAAACGCTAGTAAAACCAAATGCATGCTTTTCAACCGTTCGCTGCCTGCACCCGCACGCCTGACTAGCATCACCACCCTGGATAGTTCCGACCTTGAATATGTGGACATCTATAAGTACCTAGGTGTCTGGCTAGACTGTAAACTCTCCTTCCAGACTCATATCAAACATCTCCAATCGAAAATCAAATCTAGAGTCGGCTTTCTATTCCGCAACAAAGCCTCCTTCACTCACGCCGCCAAACTTACCCTAGTAAAACTGACTATCCTACCGATCCTCGACTTCGGCGATGTCATCTACAAAATTGCTTCCAACACTCTACTCAGCAAACTAGATGCAGTTTATCACAGTGCCATCCATTTTGTCACTAAAGCACCTTATACCACCCACCACTGCGACCGGTATGCTCTAGTCGGCTGGCCCTGGCTACATATTTGTCGCAAGACCCACTGGCTCCAGGTCATCTACAAGTCCATGCTAGGTAAAGCTCCGCCTTATCTCAGTTCACTGGTCACGATGGCAACACCCACCCGTAGCACGCGCTCCAGCAGGTATGTCTCACTGATGATCCCTAAAGCCAACACCTCATTTAGCCGCCTTTCGTTCCAGTTCTCTGCTGCCTGTGACTGGAACAAATTGCAAAAATCGCTGAAGTTGGAGACTTTTATCTTCCTCACCAACTTCAAACATCTGCTATCTGAGCAGCTAACCGATCGCTGCAGCTGTACATAGTCTATCGGTAAATAGCCCACCCATTTTTACCTACCTCATCCCCATACTGTTTATATTTATTTACTTTTCTGCTCTTTTGCACACCAATATCTCTACCTGTACATGACCATCTGATCATTTATCACTCCAGTGTTAATCTGCAAAATTGTAATTATTCGCCTACCTCCTCATGCCTTTTACACACAATGTATATAGACTCCCTTTTTTTCTACTTGTTAATTGTTTACTCCATGTGTAACTCTGTGTTGTCTGCTCACACTGCTATGCTTTATCTTGGCCAGGTCGCAGTTGCAAATGAGAACTTGTTCTCAACTAGCCTACCTGGTTAAATAAAGGTGTTCTCAACTAGCCTACCTGGTTAAATAAAGGTGTTCTCAACTAGCCTACCTGGTTAAATAAAGGTGTTCTCAACTAGCCTACCTGGTTAAATAAAGGTGTTCTCAACTAGCCTACCTGGTTAAATAAAGGTGTTCTCAACTAGCCTACCTGGTTAAATAAAGGTGTTCTCAACTAGCCTACCTGGTTAAATAAAGGTGTTCTCAACTAGCCTACCTGGTTAAATAAAGGTGTTCTCAACTAGCCTACCTGGTTAAATAAAGGTGTTCTCAACTAGCCTACCTGGTTAAATAAAGGTGTTCTCAACTGGCCTACCTGGTTAAATAAAGGTGTTCTCAACTAGCCTACCTGGTTAAATAAAGGTGTTCTCAACTGGCCTACCTGGTTAAATAAAGGTGTTCTCAACTGGCCTACCTGGTTAAATAAAGGTGTTCTCAACTAGCCTACCTGGTTAAATAAAGGTGTTCTCAACTAGCCTACCTGGTTAAATAAAGGTGAAATAAAAACATTAAAAAATGTGCAGGTAGAAATACTGGTCTGCAAAAGAGCAGAAAGACAAAAACAAATATGGGTATGAGGTAGGTAGTTGGTTGGATGGGCTATTTACAGATGGGCTATGTACAGCTGCAGCGATCGGTAAGCTGCTCTGACAGCTGACGCTTAAAGTTAGTGAGGGAGATATGAGTCTCCAACTTCAGTGATTTTTGCAATTCGCACCAGTCACTGGCAGCAGAGAACTGGAAGGAAAGGCGGCCATTTGAGGTGTTGGCTTTGGGGGTGACCAGTGAGATATACCTGCTGGAGCGCAAACTGTTTGAAGAGTAATAAACTTGATGTTGCATTGTGTGCTAGGAATAATGTACCACATTACATTTTTTTTTACACAATAGACTTAATTGCGCATTAACATTCTCTCAAGATCTCTCAAGATCCTGATAGAAAACAATCCCCTTTCTCCACTCTGTTCCCAAGACAAAATGAACATTTGGTTTAGGATTTTACGACAAGAAACACTTAATTCTGTAGGAGTTAACATTATAATAAGCTACATGTGACAGTGGCCTACTGGACAGTGGCCTACTGTCACCGTCCAGACTTCAGTTACTATTCCCCCACACACATCTCCGCTGTCTCTGATTCTGTAGCTCCAAACCAGGGGACTGTACTAGACTGGAGGAATCTGGTCCCAACATGTCCTCTATTTCAAACCAGGGGACTGTACTAGACTGGAGGCATCTGGTCCCAACATGTCCTCTATTTCAAACCAGAGGACTGTACTAGACTGGAGGCATCTGGTCCCAACATGTCCTCTATTTCAAACCAGAGGACTGTACTAGACTGGAGGAATCTGGTCCCAACATGTCCTCTATTTCAAACCAGGGGACTGTACTAGACTGGAGGCATCTGGTCCCAACATGTCCTCTATTTCAAACCAGGGGACTGTACTAGACTGGAGGCATCTGGTCCCAACATGTCCTCTATTTCAAACCAGAGGACTGTACTAGACTGGAGGCATCTGGTCCCAACATGTCCTCTATTTCAAACCAGAGGACTGTACTAGACTGGAGGCATCTCGTCCCAACATGTCCTCTATTTCAAACCAGGGGACTGTACTAGACTGGAGGCATCTGGTCCCAACATGTCCTCTATTTCAAACCAGAGGACTGTACTAGACTGGAGGCATCTGGTCCCAACATGTCCTCTATTTCAAACCAGGGGACTGTACTAGACTGGAGGCATCTGGTCCCAACATGTCCTCCATTTCAAACCAGGGGACTGTACTAGACTGGAGGCATCTGGTCCCAACATGTCCTCTATTTCAAACCAGGGGACTGTACTAGACTGGAGGCATCTGGTCCCAACATGTCCTCTATTTCAAACCAGGGGACTGTACTAGACTGGAGGCATCTGGTCCCAACATGTCCTCTATTTCAAACCAGGGGACTGTACTAGACTGGAGGCATCTGGTCCCAACATGTCCTCTATTTCAAACCAGGGGACTGTACTAGACTGGAGGCATCTGGTCCCAACATGTCCTCTATTTCAAACCAGGGGACTGTACTAGACTGGAGGCATCTGGTCCCAACATGTCCTCTATTTCAAACCAGGGGACTGTACTTGACTGGAGGAATCTGGTCCCAACATGTCCTCTATTTCAAACCAGGGGACTGTACTTGACTGGAGGCATCTGGTCCCAACATGTCCTCTATTTCAAACCAGGGGACTGTACTTGACTGGAGGAATCTGGTCCCAACATGTCCTCTATTTCAAACCAGGGGACTGTACTTGACTGGAGGAATCTGGTCCCAACATGTCCTCTATTTCAAACCAGGGGACTGTACTAGACTGGAGGCATCTGGTCCCAACATGTCCTCTATTTCAAACCAGGGGACTGTACTAGACTGGAGGCATCTGGTCCCAACATGTCCTCTATTTCAAACCAGGGGACTGTACTAGACTGGAGGCATCTGGTCCCAACATGTCCTCTATTTCAAACCAGGGGACTGTACTTGACTGGAGGAATCTGGTCCCAACATGTCCTCTATTTCAAACCAGGGGACTGTACTTGACTGGAGGCATCTGGTCCCAACATGTCCTCTATTTCAAACCAGGGGACTGTACTTGACTGGAGGAATCTGGTCCCAACATGTCCTCTATTTCAAACCAGGGGACTGTACTTGACTGGAGGCATCTGGTCCCAACATGTCCTCTATTTCAAACCAGGGGACTGTACTTGACTGGAGGAATCTGGTCCCAACATGTCCTCTATTTCAAACCAGAGGACTGTACTAGACTGGAGGCATCTGGTCCCAACATGTCCTATATTTCAAACCAGGGGACTGTACTAGACTGGAGGCATCTGGTCCCAACATGTCCTCCATTTCAAACCAGGGGACTGTACTAGACTGGAGGCATCTGGTCCCAACATGTCCTCTATTTCAAACCAGAGGACTGTACTAGACTGGAGGCATCTGGTCCCAACATGTCCTCTATTTCAAACCAGAGGACTGTACTAGACTGGAGGCATCTGGTCCCAACATGTCCTCTATTTCAAACCAGGGGACTGTACTAGACTGGAGGCATCTGGTCCCAACATGTCCTCCATTTCAAACCAGGGGACTGTACTAGACTGGAGGCATCTGGTCCCAACATGTCCTCTATTTCAAACCAGAGGACTGTACTAGACTGGAGGCATCTGGTCCCAACATGTCCTCTATTTCAAACCAGGGGACTGTACTAGACTGGAGGCATCTGGTCCCAACATGTCCTCCATTTCAAACCAGGGGACTGTACTAGACTGGAGGCATCTGGTCCCAACATGTCCTCTATTTCAAACCAGGGGACTGTACTAGACTGGAGGCATCTGGTCCCAACATGTCCTCTATTTCAAACCAGGGGACTGGACTAGACCGGAGGCATCTGGTCCCAACATGTCCTCTATTTCAAACCAGGGGACTGTACTAGACCGGAGGCATCTGGTCCCAACATGTCCTCTATTTCAAACCAGGGGACTGTACTAGACCGGAGGCATCTGGTCCCAACATGTCCTCTATTTCAAACCAGGGGACTGTACTAGACTGGAGGCATCTGGTCCCAACATGTCCTCTATTTCAAACCAGGGGACTGTACTAGACTGGAGGCATCTGGTCCCAACATGTCCTCTATTTCAAACCAGGGGACTGTACTAGACTGGAGGAATCTGGTCCCAACATGTCCTCTATTTCAAACCAGGGGACTGTACTAGACTGGAGGCATCTGGTCCCAACATGTCCTCTATTTCAAACCAGGGGACTGTACTAGACTGGAGGCATCTGGTCCCAACATGTCCTCTATTTCAAACCAGGGGACTGTACTAGACTGGAGGCATCTGGTCCCAACATGTCCTCTATTTCAAACCAGGGGACTGTACTTGACTGGAGGAATCTGGTCCCAACATGTCCTCTATTTCAAACCAGGGGACTGTACTTGACTGGAGGCATCTGGTCCCAACATGTCCTCTATTTCAAACCAGGGGACTGTACTTGACTGGAGGAATCTGGTCCCAACATGTCCTCTATTTCAAACCAGAGGACTGTACTAGACTGGAGGCATCTGGTCCCAACATGTCCTCTATTTCAAACCAGGGGACTGTACTAGACTGGAGGCATCTGGTCCCAACATGTCCTCCATTTCAAACCAGGGGACTGTACTAGACTGGAGGCATCTGGTCCCAACATGTCCTCTATTTCAAACCAGAGGACTGTACTAGACTGGAGGCATCTGGTCCCAACATGTCCTCTATTTCAAACCAGAGGACTGTACTAGACTGGAGGCATCTGGTCCCAACATGTCCTCTATTTCAAACCAGGGGACTGTACTAGACTGGAGGCATCTGGTCCCAACATGTCCTCTATTTCAAACCAGAGGACTGTACTAGACTGGAGGCATCTGGTCCCAACATGTCCTCTATTTCAAACCAGGGGACTGTACTAGACTGGAGGCATCTGGTCCCAACATGTCCTCCATTTCAAACCAGGGGACTGTACTAGACTGGAGGCATCTGGTCCCAACATGTCCTCTATTTCAAACCAGGGGACTGTACTAGACTGGAGGCATCTGGTCCCAACATGTCCTCTATTTCAAACCAGGGGACTGTACTAGACTGGAGGCATCTGGTCCCAACATGTCCTCTATTTCAAACCAGGGGACTGTACTAGACTGGAGGCATCTGGTCCCAACATGTCCTCTATTTCAAACCAGGGGACTGTACTAGACTGGAGGCATCTGGTCCCAACATGTCCTCTATTTCAAACCAGAGGACTGTACTAGACTGGAGGCATCTGGTCCCAACATGTCCTCTATTTCAAACCAGGGGACTGTACTAGACTGGAGGCATCTGGTCCCAACATGTCCTCTATTTCAAACCAGGGGACTGTACTAGACTGGAGGCATCTGGTCCCAACATGTCCTCCATTTCAAACCAGGGGACTGTACTAGACTGGAGGCATCTGGTCCCAACATGTCCTCTATTTCAAACCAGGGGACTGTACTAGACTGGAGGCATCTGGTCCCAACATGTCCTCTATTTCAAACCAGGGGACTGTACTAGACTGGAGGCATCTGGTCCCAACATGTCCTCTATTTCAAACCAGGGGACTGTACTAGACTGGAGGCATCTGGTCCCAACATGTCCTCTATTTCAAACCAGGGGACTGTACTAGACTGGAGGAATCTGGTCCCAACATGTCCTCTATTTCAAACCAGGGGACTGTACTAGACTGGAGGCATCTGGTCCCAACATGTCCTCTATTTCAAACCAGGGGACTGTACTAGACTGGAGGCATCTGGTCCCAACATGTCCTCTATTTCAAACCAGGGGACTGTACTAGACTGGAGGAATCTGGTCCCAACATGTCCTCTATTTCAAACCAGGGGACTGTACTAGACTGGAGGCATCTGGTCCCAACATGTCCTCTATTTCAAACCAGGGGACTGTACTAGACTGGAGGCATCTGGTCCCAACATGTCCTCTATTTCAAACCAGGGGACTGTACTAGACTGGAGGCATCTGGTCCCAACATGTCCTCTATTTCAAACCAGGGGACTGTACTAGACTGGAGGCATCTGGTCCCAACATGTCCTCTATTTCAAACCAGGGGACTGTACTTGACTGGAGGAATCTGGTCCCAACATGTCCTCTATTTCAAACCAGGGGACTGTACTTGACTGGAGGCATCTGGTCCCAACATGTCCTCTATTTCAAACCAGGGGACTGTACTTGACTGGAGGAATCTGGTCCCAACATGTCCTCTATTTCAAACCAGGGGACTGTACTTGACTGGAGGAATCTGGTCCCAACATGTCCTCTATTTCAAACCAGGGGACTGTACTTGACTGGAGGCATCTGGTCCCAACATGTCCTCTATTTCAAACCAGGGGACTGTACTTGACTGGAGGAATCTGGTCCCAACATGTCCTCTATTTCAAACCAGGGGACTGTACTTGACTGGAGGAATCTGGTCCCAACATGTCCTCTATTTCAAACCAGGGGACTGTACTAGACTGGAGGCATCTGGTCCCAACATGTCCTCTATTCCAAACTAGGGGACTGTACTAGACTGGAGGCATCTGGTCCCAACATGTCCTCTATTTCAAACTAGGTGACTGTACTAGACTGGAGGAATCTGGTCCCAACATGTCCTCTATTTCAAACTAGGTGACTGTACTAGACTGGAGGAATCTGGTCCCAACATGTCCTCTGTTTCAAACTAGGGGACTGTACTAGACTGGAGGAATCTGGAGGCAACTCTTTAAAATTAGAAAGCAATCCCTCCTTCCTCTGAGCTCTTACACTCACTGGCTTAATACATAATAATGGTAATGATCAGGGTGATGGGGTGACAGTGTGTGTGTGTGCGCGTGCTTGTGTGCTTTTGTGCGTGATATTTGTGTGTTTGTGTGCAGCTGCAAACCCGGATGACACAGCAGTAAGCTCACTACCAGCGGTGTATAATTAAAATGGGTAAAAAAGCATGTTCCATTTCAAAGCAATATTCTATGCTAGGACAGAGTGCTACTACACAGCTGTTGGTCTGTATGCTAAGCTACTGAGATGAGTGCTACATAGCATTAGCATTAATGCATTTAGTGTTCAGGCATGGTGCAGCATGGCTCGTTAGCATTAGCATAACTGCATTAAGATGAATGGCACTGACTGTCTGGAGCTAGGCTAATCTAGAGTGACATTTGTTGGGAAGTGGATCAGTAGTGCACTCCAGGAGGGAGATAGAAAGAATAGAGGAGAGAGGAGAAGAGAGCGTGAGGTAAGAGAGGGCAGAGGGTAGAAGAGAGAGCGAGAGGAAAAGAGCGTGAGGTAAGAGAGGGCAGAGGGTAGAAGAGAGAGCGAGAGGAAGAGAGCGTGAGGTAAGAGAGGGCAGAGGGTGTAAGAGAGAGTGAGAGGAAGAGAGCGTGAGGTAAGAGAGGGCAGAGGGTAGAAGAGAGAGTGAGAGGAAGAGAGCGTGAGGTAAGAGAGGGCAGAGGGTAGAAGAGAGAGTGAGAGGAAGAGAGCGTGAGGTAAGAGAGGGCAGAGGGTAGAAGAGAGAGCGAGAGGAAGAGAGCGTGAGGTAAGAGAGGGCAGAGGGTAGAAGAGAGAGTGAGAGGAAGAGAGGGCAGAGGGTAGAAGAGAGAGTGAGAGGAAGAGAGCGTGAGGTAAGAGAGGGCAGTGGGTAGAAGAGAGAGTGAGAGGAAGAGAGGGCAGAGGGTAGAAGAGAGAGTGAGAGGTAAGAGAGGGCAGAGGGTAGAAGAGAGAGTGAGAGGAAGAGAGCGTGAGGTAAGAGAGGGCAGAGGGTAGAAGAGAGAGTGAGAGGAAGAGAGCGTGAGGTAAGAGAGGGCAGAGGGTAGAAGAGAGAGTGAGAGGAAGAGAGCGTGAGGTAAGAGAGGGCAGAGGGTAGAAGAGAGAGTGAGAGGAAGAGAGCGTGGGGTAAGAGAGGGCAGAGGGTGTAAGAGAGAGCGAGAGGTAAGAGAGGGCAGAGGGTAGAAGAGAGAGTGAGAGGAAGAGAGCGTGAGGTAAGAGAGGGCAGAGGGTAGAAGAGAGAGTGAGAGGAAGAGAGCGTGAGGTAAGAGAGGGCAGAGGGTAGAAGAGAGAGTGAGAGGAAGAGAGCGTGAGGTAAGAGAGGGCAGAGGGTAGAAGAGAGAGTGAGAGGAAGAGAGCGTGAGGTAAGAGAGGGCAGAGGGTAGAAGAAAGAGTGAGAGGAAGAGAGCGTGGGGTAAGAGAGGGCAGAGGGTAGAAGAGAGAGCAAGAGGAAGAGAGCGTGAGGTAAGAGAGGGCAGAGGGTAGAAGAGAGAGTGAGAGGAAGAGAGCGTGAGGTAAGAGAGGGCAGAGGGTAGAAGAGAGAGCGAGAGGAAGAGAAAGGTTAGAGTGGGAGATGGATGGGATGTGAGAGGAGAGGAAAGGAAGCGAGACTCACCGGGTTTTCCTGTGCTCCACTTCTGAGGCGCATTTCTTCAGACACATCTTTAATTCATCCATGTTTTGCTCCCTCTTTCCCTCTAGTCCTCTTCTCCTCCTCTTCTTCCCCTCTCTCATCCACCTCCTTTCCCTCTTCACCTCTTGTCCTCCTTTCCTTCTTCACCTCCTGTCCTCCTTTCCTTCTTCACCTCCTGTCCTCCTTTCCCTCTTCACCTCCTATCCTCCTTTCCTTATTCACCCCCTATCCTCCTTTCCTTATTCACCCCCTATCCTCCTTTCCTTATTCATCTCCTATCCTCCTTTCCTTATTCACCTCCTATCCTCCTCACCTTTATCACCTCCTATCCTCCTTTCCTTATTCACCCCCTATCCTCCTTTCCTTATTCACCTCCTATCCTCCTTTCCTTATTCATCTCCTATCCTCCTTTCCTTATTCATCTCTTATCCTCCTTTCCTTATTCACCTCCTATCCTCCTTTCCTTATTCACCCCCTATCCTCCTTTCCTTATTCATCTCTTATCCTCCTTTCCTTATTCACCCCCTATCCTCCTTTCCTTATTCATCTCCTATCCTCCTTTCCTTATTCACCTCCTATCCTCCTCACCTTTATCACCTCCTATCCTCCTTTCCTTATTCACCCCCTATCCTCCTTTCCTTATTCACCTCCTATCCTCCTTTCCTTATTCATCTCCTATCCTCCTTTCCTTATTCATCTCTTATCCTCCTTTCCTTATTCACCTCCTATCCTCCTTTCCTTATTCACCCCCTATCCTCCTTTCCTTATTCATCTCTTATCCTCCTTTCCTTATTTACCTCCTATCCTCCTTTCCTTATTCATCTCTTATCCTCCTTTCCTTCATCATCTCTTATCCTCCTTTCCTTATTCATCTCTTATCCTCCTTTCCTTATTCACCTCCTATCCTCCTTTCCTTATTCATCTCCTATCCTCCTTTCCTTATTCATCTCTTATCCTCCTTTCCTTATTCACCTCCTATCCTCCTTTCCTTATTCACCTCCTATCCTCCTTTCCTTATTCATCTCTTATCCTCCTTTCCTTATTCACCTCCTATCCTCCTTTCCTTATTCATCTCCTATCCTCCTTTCCTTATTCATCTCTTATCCTCCTTTCCTTATTCACCTCCTATCCTCCTCACCTTTATCACCTCCTATCCTCCTTTCCTTATTCATCTCCTATCCTCCTTTCCTTATTCACCTCCTATCCTCCTTTCCTTATTCACCTCCTATCCTCCTTTCCTTATTCACCTCCTATCCTCCTTTCCTTATTCACCTCCTATCCTCCTCACCTTTATCACCTCCTATCCTCCTTTCCTTATTCACCTCCTATCCTCCTTTCACCTTTATCACCTCCTATCCTCCTTCCTTTATCACCTCCTATCCTCCTTTCCTTTATCACCTCCTATCCTCCTTTCCTTTTCATCTATTCACCTCCTATCCTCCTCCTTTCCTTATCACCTCCTATCCTCCTTTCCTTATTCACCTCCTATCCTCCTTTCACCTCCTATTATTTTATCACCTCCTATCCTCCTTTCCTTATTCACCTCCCTCCTCACCTTTATCACCTCATATCCTCCTTTCCTTATTCACCTCCTATCCTCCACCTCATCCTTATTCACCACCTCCTATCCTCCTTTCCTTATTCTTTCCTCCTCATTATTCACCTCCTATCCTCCTTTCCTTATTCATCACCTCCTATCCTCCTTCCTTATTCACCTCCTATCCTCCTCACCTTTATCACCTCATCCTCCTCCTCCTCCTTTCCTTATTCACCTCCTATCCTCCTTTCCTTATTCATCTCCTATCCTCCTTCCTTATTCATATCCTCCTTTCCTTATTCACCTCCTATCCTCCTCACCTTTATCACCTCCTATCCTCCTTTCCTTATTCACTTATCCTCCTCACCTTTATCACTCTCCTATCACTCCTATCCTCCTTTCCTTATTCACCTCCTATCCTCCTCACCTTTATCACCTCCTATCCTCCTTTCCTTATTCACCTCCTATCCTCCTCACCTTTATCACCTCCTATCCTCCTTTCCTTATTCACCTCCTATCCTCCTCACCTTTATCACTCCTATCCTCCTTTCCTTATTCACCTCCTATCCTCCTCACCTTTATCACCTCCTATCCTCCTTTCCTTATTCACCTCCTATCCTCCTCACCTTTATCACCTCATATCCTCCTTTCCTTATTCACCTCCTATCCTCCTCACCTTTATCACCTCCTATCCTCCTTTCCTTATTCACCTCCTATCCTCCTCACCTTTATCACCTCCTATCCTCCTTTCTTCACCTCCTATCCTCCTCACCTTTATCACCTCCTATCCTCCTTTCCTTATTCACCTCCTATCCTCCTCACCTTTATCACCTCCTATCCTCCTTTCCTTATTCACCTCCTATCCTCCTCACCTTTATCACCTCCTATCCTCCTTCCTTATTCACCTCCTATCCTCCTCACCTTTATCACCTCCTATCCTCCTTTCCTTATTCACCCTCCTATCACCTCCTCCTCCTTTCCTTATTCACCTCCTATCCTCCTCACCTTTATCACCTCCCTCCTTATTCACCTCCTATCCTCCTCACCTTTATCACCTCCTATCCTCCTTTCCTTATTCACCTCCTATCCTCCTCACCTTTATCACCTCCTTTCCTCACCTTCATCCTATCCTCCTTTCCTTATTCACCTCCTATCCTCCTCACCTTTATCACCTCCTATCCTCCTTTCCTTATTCACCTCCTATCCTCCTCACCTTTATCACCTCCTATCCTCCTTTCCTTATTCACCTCCTATCCTCCTCACCTTTATCACCTCCTATCCTCCTTTCCTTATTCACCTCCTATCCTCCTCACCTTTATCACCTCATATCCTCCTTTCCTTATTCACCTCCTATCCTCCTCATTTATCACCTCCTATCCTCCTTTCCTTATTCACCTCCTATCCTCCTCACCTTTATCACCTCCTATCCTCCTTTCCTTATTCACCTCCTATCCTCCTCACCTTTATCACCTCCTATCCTCCTTTCCTTATTCACCTCCTATCCTCCTCACCTTTATCACCTCCTATCCTCCTTTCCTTATTCACCTCCTATCCTCCTCACCTTTATCACCTCCTATCCTCCTTTCCTTATTCACCTCCTATCCTCCTCACCTTTATCACCTCCTATCCTCCTTTCCTTATTCACCTCCTATCCTCCTCACCTTTATCACCTCCTATCCTCCTTTCCTTATTCACCTCCTATCCTCCTCACCTTTATCACCTCCTATCCTCCTTTCCTTATTCACCTCCTATCCTCCTCACCTTTATCACCTCCTATCCTCCTTTCCTTATTCACCTCCTATCCTCCTCACCTTATCACCTCCTCCTCCTTTCCTTATTCACCTCCTATCCTCCTCACCTTTATCACCTCCTATCCTCCTTTCCTTATTCACCTCCTATCCTCCTCACCTTTATCACCTCCTATCCTCCTTTCCTTATTCACCTCCTATCCTCCTCACCTTTATCACCTCCTATCCTCCTTTCCTTATTCACCTCCTATCCTCCTCACCTTTATCACCTCCTATCCTCCTTTCCTTATTCACCTCCTATCCTCCTCACCTTTATCACCTCCTATCCTCCTTTCCTTATTCACCTCCTATCCTCCTCCCTTTATCACCTCCTATCCTCCTTTCCTTATTCACCTCCTATCCTCCTCACCTTTATCACCTCCTATCCTCCTTTCCTTATTCACCTCCTATCCTCCTCACCTTTATCACCTCCTATCCTCCTTTCCTTATTCACCTCCTATCCTCCTCACCTTTATCACCTCCTATCCTCCTTTCCTTATTCACCTCCTATCCTCCTCACCTTTATCACCTCCTATCCTCCTTTCCTTATTCACCTCCTATCCTCCTCACCTTTATCACCTCCTATCCTCCTTTCCTTATTCACCTCCTATCCTCCTCACCTTTATCACCTCCTATCCTCCTTTCCTTATTCACCTCCTATCCTCCTCACCTTTATCACCTCCTATCCTCCTTTCCTTATTCACCTCCTATCCTCCTCACCTTTATCACCTCCTATCCTCCTTTCCTTATTCACCTCCTATCCTCCTCACCTTTATCACCTCCTATCCTCCTTTCCTTATTCACCTCCTATCCTCCTCACCTTTATCACCTCCTATCCTCCTTTCCTTATTCACCTCCTATCCTCCTCACCTTTATCACCTCCTATCCTCCTTTCCTTATTCACCTCCTATCCTCCTCACCTTTATCACCTCCTATCATGTTTTCCTTCCCCGATGTTTGTTCCCTTCCTTTCCTTCCCCCTCTCTAACCGATTCTCCTCCACCTCCTATCCTCCTTTCCTTCCCCCTCTCTAACCGATTCTCCTCCACCTCCTATCCTCCTTTCCTTCCCCCTCTCTAACCGATTCTCCTCCACCTCCTATCCTCCTTTCCTTCCCCCTCTCTAACCGATTCTCCTCCACCTCCTATCCTCCTTTCCTTCCCCCTCTCTAACCGATTCTCCTCCACCTCCTATCCTCCTTTCCTTCCCCCTCTCTAACCGATTCTCCTCCACCTCCTATCCTCCTTTCCTTCCCCCTCTCTAACCGATTCTCCTCCACCTCCTATCCTCCTTTCCTTCCCCCTCTCTAACCGATTCTCCTCCACCTCCTATCCTCCTTTCCTTCCCCCTCTCTAACTGATTCTCCTCCACCTCCTATCCTCCTTTCCTTCCCCCTCTCTAACCGATTCTCCTCCACCTCCTATCCTCCTTTCCTTCCCCCTCTCTAACCGATTCTCCTCCACCTCCTATCCTCCTTTCCTTCCCCCTCTCTAACCGATTCTCCTCCACCTCCTATCCTCCTTTCCTTCCCCCTCTCTAACCGATTCTCCTCCACCTCCTATCCTCCTTTCCTTCCCCTCTCTAACCGATTCTCCTCCACCTCCTATCCTCCTTTCCTTCCCCCTCTCTAACCGATTCTCCTCCAACTCCTATCCTCCTTTCCTTCCCCCTCTCTAACCGATTCTCCTTCACCTCCTATCCTCCTTTCCTTCCCCTCTCTAACCGATTCACCTCCACCTCCTATCCTCCTTTCCTTCCCCCTCTCTAACCGATTCTCCTTCACCTCCTATCCTCCTTTCCTTCCCCCTCTCTAACCGATTCTCCTTCACCTCCTATCCTCCTTTCCTTCCCCCTCTCTAACCGATTCTCCTCCACCTCCTATCCTCCTTTCCTTCCCCCTCTCTAACCGATTCTCCTCCACCTCCTATCCTCCTTTCCTTCCCCTCTCTAACCGATTCTCCTCCACCTCCTATCCTCCTTTCCTTACCCCTCTCTAACCGATTCTCCTTCACCTCCTATCCTCCTTTCCTTCCCCCTCTCTAACCGATTCTCCTCCACCTCCTATCCTCCTTTCCTTCCCCCTCTCTAACCGATTCTCCTCCAACTCCTATCCTCCTTTCCTTCCCCCTCTCTAACCGATTCTCCTCCACCTCCTTTCCTCCTTTCCTTCCCCCTCTCTAACCGATTCTCCTCGACCTCCTATCCTCCTTTCCTTCCCCCTCTCTAACCGATTCTCCTCCACCTCCTATCCTCCTTTCCTTCCCCCTCTCTAACCGATTCTCCTCCACCTCCTATCATCCTTTCCTTCCCTCCACCTCCTATCCTCCTTTCCTTCCCTCCACCTCCTATCCTCCTTTCCTTCCCCCTCTCTAACCGATTCTCCTCCACCTCCTATCCTCCTTTCCTTCCCCCTCTCTAACCGATTCACCTCCACCTCCTATCCTCCTTTCCTTCCCCCTCTCTAACCGATTCTCCTCCACCTCCTATCCTCCTTTCCTTCCCCCTCTCTAACCGATTCTCCTCCACCTCCTATCCTCCTTTCCTTCCCTCCACCTCCTATCCTCCTTTCCTTCCCCTCTCTAACCGATTCTCCTTCACCTCCTATCCTCCTTTCCTTCCCCCTCTCTAACCGATTCTCCTTCACCTCCTATCCTCCTTTCCTTCCCCCTCTCTAACCGATTCTCCTCCACCTCCTATCCTCCTTTCCTTCCCCTCTCTAACCGATTCTCCTCCACCTCCTATCCTCCTTTCCTTCCCCCTCTCTAACCGATTCTCCTCCACCTCCTATCCTCCTTTCCTTCCCCCTCTCTAACCGATTCTCCTCCACCTCCTATCCTCCTTTCCTTCCCCCTCTCTAACCGATTCTCCTTCACCTCCTATCCTCCTTTCCTTCCCCCTCTCTAACCGATTCTCCTCCACCTCCTATCCTCCTTTCCTTCCCCCTCTCTAACCGATTCTCCTCCACCTCCTATCCTCCTTTCCTTCCCCCTCTCTAACCGATTCTCCTCCACCTCCTATCCTCCTTTCCTTCCCCCTTTCTAACCGATTCTCCTTCACCTCCTATCCTCCTTTCCTTCCGCCTCTCTAACCGATTCTCCTCCACCTCCTATCCTCCTTTCCTTCCCCCTCTCTAACCGATTCTTCTCCACCTCCTATCCTCCTTTCCTTCCCTCCACCTCCTATCCTCCTTTCCTTCCCCCTCTCTAACCGATTCTCCTCCACCTCCTATCCTCCTCTCCTTCCCCCTCTCTAACCGATTCTCCTCCACCTCCTATCCTCCTTTCCTTCCCCCTCTCTAACCGATTCTCCTCCACCTCCTATCCTCCTTTCCTTCCCCCTCTCTAACCGATTCTCCTCCACCTCCTATCCTCCTTTCCTTCCCCCTCTCTAACCGATTCTCCTCCACCTCCTATCCTCCTTTCCTTCCCCCTCTCTAACCGATTCTCCTCCAACTCCTATCCTCCTTTCCTTCCCCCTCTCTAACCGATTCTCCTCCACCTCCTTTCCTCCTTTCCTTCCCCCTCTCTAACCGATTCTCCTCGACCTCCTATCCTCCTTTCCTTCCCCCTCTCTAACCGATTCTCCTCCACCTCCTATCCTCCTTTCCTTCCCCCCTCTCTAACCGATTCTCCTCCACCTCCTATCATCCTTTCCTTCCCTCCACCTCCTATCCTCCTTTCCTTCCCTCCACCTCCTATCCTCCTTTCCTTCCCCCTCTCTAACCGATTCTCCTCCACCTCCTATCCTCCTTTCCTTCCCCCTCTCTAACCGATTCACCTCCACCTCCTATCCTCCTTTCCTTCCCCCTCTCTAACCGATTCTCCTCCACCTCCTATCCTCCTTTCCTTCCCCCTCTCTAACCGATTCTCCTCCACCTCCTATCCTCCTTTCCTTCCCTCCACCTCCTATCCTCCTTTCCTTCCCCCTCTCTAACCGATTCTCCTTCACCTCCTATCCTCCTTTCCTTCCCCCTCTCTAACCGATTCTCCTTCACCTCCTATCCTCCTTTCCTTCCCCCTCTCTAACCGATTCTCCTCCACCTCCTATCCTCCTTTCCTTCCCCCTCTCTAACCGATTCTCCTCCACCTCCTATCCTCCTTTCCTTCCCCCTCTCTAACCGATTCTCCTCCACCTCCTATCCTCCTTTCCTTCCCCTCTCTAACCGATTCTCCTCCACCTCCTATCCTCCTTTCCTTCCCCCTCTCTAACCGATTCTCCTTCACCTCCTATCCTCCTTTCCTTCCCCTCTCTAACCGATTCTCCTCCACCTCCTATCCTCCTTTCCTTCCCCCTCTCTAACCGATTCTCCTCCACCTCCTATCCTCCTTTCCTTCCCCCTCTCTAACCGATTCTCCTCCACCTCCTATCCTCCTTTCCTTCCCCCTTTCTAACCGATTCTCCTTCACCTCCTATCCTCCTTTCCTTCCCCCTCTCTAACCGATTCTCCTCCACCTCCTATCCTCCTTTCCTTCCCCTCTCTAACCGATTCTTCTCCACCTCCTATCCTCCTTTCCTTCCCTCCACCTCCTATCCTCCTTTCCTTCCCCCTCTCTAACCGATTCTCCTCCACCTCCTATCCTCCTCTCCTTCCCCCTCTCTAACCGATTCTCCTCCACCTCCTATCCTCCTTTCCTTCCCCCTCTCTAACCGATTCTCCTCCACCTCCTATCCTCCTTTCCTTCCCCCTCTCTAACCGATTCTCCTCCACCTCCTATCCTCCTTTCCTTCCCCCTCTAACTCCTTCACCTCCTATCCTCCTCTCCTTCCCCTCTCTAACCGATTCTCTCACCTCCTATCCTCCTTTCCTTCCCCCTCTCTAACCGATTCTCCTCCACCTCCTATCCTCCTTTCCTTCCCCCTCTCTAACCGATTCTCCTCCACCTCCTATCCTCCTTTCCTTCCCCCTCTCTAACCGATTCTCCTCCACCTCCTATCCTCCTCTCCTTCCCCCTCTCTAACCGATTCTCCTCCACCTCCTATCCTCCTTTCCTTCCCCCTCTCTAACCGATTCTCCTCCACCTCCTATCCTCCTTTCCTTCCCCCTCTCTAACCGATTCTCCTCCACCTCCTATCCTCCTTTCCTTCCCCCTCTCTAACCGATTCTCCTTCACCTCCTATCCTCCTTTCCTTCCCCCTCTCTAACCGATTCTCCTTCACCTCCTATCCTCCTTTCCTTCCCCCTCTCTAACCGATTCTCCTCCACCTCCTATCCTCCTTTCCTTCCCCCTCTCTAACCGATTCTCCTCCACCTCCTATCCTCCTTTCCTTCCCCCTCTCTAACCGATTCTCCTTCACCTCCTATCCTCCTTTCCTTCCCCCTCTCTAACCGATTCTCCTTCACCTCCTATCCTCCTTTCCTTCCCCCTCTCTAACCGATTCTCCTCCACCTCCTATCCTCCTTTCCTTCCCCCTCTCTAACCGATTCTCCTCCACCTCCTATCCTCCTTTCCTTCCCCCTCTCTAACCGATTCTCCTCCACCTCCTATCCTCCTTTCCTTCCCCTCTCTAACCGATTCTCCTTCACCTCCTATCCTCCTTTCCTTCCCCCTCTCTAACCGATTCTCCTCCACCTCCTATCCTCCTTTCCTTCCCCCTCTCTAACCGATTCTCCTCCACCTCCTATCCTCCTTTCCTTCCCCCTCTCTAACCGATTCTCCTCCACCTCCTATCCTCCTTTCCTTCCCCCTTTCTAACCGATTCTCCTTCACCTCCTATCCTCCTTTCCTTCCGCCTCTCTAACCGATTCTCCTCCACCTCCTATCCTCCTTTCCTTCCCCTCTCTAACCGATTCTTCTCCACCTCCTATCCTCCTTTCCTTCCCTCCACCTCCTATCCTCCTTTCCTTCCCCCTCTCTAACCGATTCTCCTCCACCTCCTATCCTCCTCTCCTTCCCCCTCTCTAACCGATTCTCCTCCACCTCCTATCCTCCTTTCCTTCCCCCTCTCTAACCGATTCTCCTCCACCTCCTATCCTCCTTTCCTTACCCCTCTCTAACCGATTCTCCTTCACCTCCTATCCTCCTTTCCTTCCCCCTCTCTAACCGATTCTCCTCCACCTCCTATCCTCCTTTCCTTCCCCTCTCTAACCGATTCTCCTCCAACTCCTATCCTCCTTTCCTTCCCCTCTCTAACCGATTCTCCTCCACCTCCTTTCCTCCTTTCCTTCCCCCTCTCTAACCGATTCTCCTCCACCTCCTATCCTCCTTTCCTTCCCCCTCTCTAACCGATTCTCCTCCACCTCCTATCCTCCTTTCCTTCCCCCTCTCTAACCGATTCTCCTCCACCTCCTATCATCCTTTCCTTCCCTCCTCCTCCTATCCTCCTTTCCTTCCCTCCACCTCCTATCCTCCTTTCCTTCCCCCTCTCTAACCGATTCTCCTCCACCTCCTATCCTCCTTTCCTTCCCCCTCTCTAACCGATTCACCTCCACCTCCTATCCTCCTTTCCTTCCCCCTCTCTAACCGATTCTCCTCCACCTCCTATCCTCCTTTCCTTCCCCCTCTCTAACCGATTCTCCTCCACCTCCTATCCTCCTTTCCTTCCCTCCACCTCCTATCCTCCTTTCCTTCCCCTCTCTAACCGATTCTCCTTCACCTCCTATCCTCCTTTCCTTCCCCTCTCTAACCGATTCTCCTTCACCTCCTATCCTCCTTTCCTTCCCCCTCTCTAACCGATTCTCCTCCACCTCCTATCCTCCTTTCCTTCCCCCTCTCTAACCGATTCTCCTCCACCTCCTATCCTCCTTTCCTTCCCCCTCTCTAACCGATTCTCCTCCACCTCCTATCCTCCTTTCCTTCCCCCTCTCTAACCGATTCTCCTCCACCTCCTATCCTCCTTTCCTTCCCCCTCTCTAACCGATTCTCCTTCACCTCCTATCCTCCTTTCCTTCCCCTCTCTAACCGATTCTCCTCCACCTCCTATCCTCCTTTCCTTCCCCGCCAGTCTAACCGATTCTCCTCCACCTCCTATCCTCCTTTCCTTCCCCTCTCTAACCGAACCACCTCCTATCCTCCTTTCCTTCCCCTTTCTAACCGATTCTCCTTCACCTCCTATCCTCCTTTCCTTCCGCCTCTCTAACCATTCTCCTCCACCTCCTATCCTCCTTTCCTTCCCCCCTCTCTAACCGATTCTTCTCCACCTCCTATCCTCCTTTCCTTCCCTCCACCTCCTATCCTCCTTTCCTTCCCCCTCTCTAACCGATTCTCCTCCACCTCCTATCCTCCTCTCCTTCCCCCTCTCTAACCGCTTCTCCTCCTCCTCCTATCCTCCTTTCCTTCCCCCTCTAACCGATTCTCCTCCACCTCCTATCCTCCTTTCCTTCCCCCTCTCTAACCGATTCTCCTCCACCTCCTATCCTCCTTTCCTTCCCCCTCTCTAACGATTCTCCTTCACCTCCTATCCTCCTCTCCTTCCCCCTCTCTAACCGATTCTCCTTCACCTCCTATCCTCCTTTCCTTCCCCCTCTCTAACCGATTCTCCTCCACCTCCTATCCTCCTTTCCTTCCCCCTCTCTAACCGATTCTCCTCCACCTCCTATCCTCCTTTCCTTCCCCCTCTCTAACCGATTCTCCTCCACCTCCTATCCTCCTCTCCTTCCCCCTCTCTAACCGATTCTCCTCCACCTCCTATCCTCCTTTCCTTCCCCCTCTCTAACCGATTCTCCTTCACCTCCTATCCTCCTTTCCTTCCCCCTCTCTAACCGATTCTCCTTCACCTCCTATCCTCCTTTCCTTCCCCCTCTCTAACCGATTCTCCTCCACCTCCTATCCTCCTTTCCTTCCCCTCTCTCTGTCCGATTCTCCTTCACCTCCTATCCTCCTTTCCTTCCCCTCTCTAACCGATTCTCCTCCACCTCCTATCCTCCTCTCCTTCCCCTCTCTAACCGATTCTCCTCCACCTCCTATCCTCCTTTCCTTCCCCCTCTCTAACCCTCCTTCACCTCCTATCCTCCTTTCCTTCCCCCTCTCTAACCGATTCTCCTCCACCTCCTATCCTCCTTTCCTTCCCCTCTCTAACCGATTCTCCTCCACCTCCTATCCTCCTTTCCTTCCCCTCTCTAACTGATTCTCCTCCACCTCCTATCCTCCTTTCCTACCCCTCTCTAACCGATTCTCCTTCACCTCTATCCTCCTTTCCTTCCCCCTCTCTAACCGATTCTCCTCCACCTCCTATCCTCCTTTCCTTCCCCCTCTCTCTAACCGATTCTCCTCCAAATCCTATCCTCCTTTCCTTCCCCTCTCTAACCGATTCTCCTCCACCTCCTATCCTCCTTTCCTTCCCCTCTCTGACCGATTCTCCTCGACCTCCTATCCTCCTTTCCTTCCCCCTCTCTAACCGATTCTCCTCCACCTCCTATCCTC
>NC_068421.1:12828086-12885586 GCF_023373465.1 Oncorhynchus keta | reverse complement strand
AGGGGAATAAGGGATGGACAAAGGATGAATCAGAAAGATGAGAAGGGGAATAAGGGATGGAGAAAGGATGAATCAGAAAGATAAGAAGGGGAATAAGGGATGGACAAAGGATGAATCAGAAAGATAAGAAGGGGAATAAGGGATGGACAAAGGATGAATCAGAAAGATAAGAAGGGGAATAAGGGATGGAGAAAGGATGAATCAGACAGATAGGGAAATAAGGGAAAGCTAAATAAAAATAAAAAGTACAATGAGAGATGGAGGAGAGGGGGAAAGAGCAGGAAATGGAGTGAGAGAGGGGAGGAGTGATATTGGAGAGTGAACGGGAGGAGGATGAGAAGAAAGAGTGAGAAGGAAAGGTGAGAGAGAGAGGTGAGAGGTGAGAGAGAGAGGTGAGAGGGAGAGGTGAGAGGTGAGAGGTGAGAGAGAGGGGTGAGAGAGAGGTGAGAGGGAGAGGTGAGAGTAGAGAGGTGAGAGAGAGAGGTGCGAGAGGGAAAGGTGAGAGAGGGAAAGTTGAGAGAGGGGAAGGTGAGAGAGGGAAAGGTGAGAGAAATAGAGGTGAGAGCGGCAGAGGTGGGAGAGAGAGAAGTGAGAGAGGGAGAAGTGAGTGGGTGGAAAAGAGAGACAGGGAGGGAAGGGACAGGTCGTCAGTGGTTTTTCAATCCGACAAGTTTATCTGATTGAGTCTCTTAAGACGGGTTCCAGCATACACACTCCCTCTCTCTCCCTGTGCCTTGCCTTCTCCCTCTCCCTCTCTCCTTCACTCCCTCTCTCTCCCTGTGCCTTCTCCCTCTCCCTCTCCCTTTCACTCCCTCTCTCTCCCTGTGCCTTGCCTTCTCCCTCTCCCTCTCTCCTTCACTCCCTCTCTCTCCCTGTGCCTTCCCCTCTCCCTCCTCTCTCCCTCTCTCTCCCTGTGCCTTCCTTCTCCCTCTCCCTGTCCCTTCCTTCTCCCTCTCCCTCTCTCCTTCACTCCCTCTCTCTCCCTGTCCCTTCCCTTCTCCCTCTCCCTCTCTCCTTCTTCACTCCCTGTCCCTTCCCTTCTCCCTCTCCCACTCTCCTTCACTCTCTCTCACTCCCTGTCCCTTCCCTTCTCCCTCTCCTTCACTCCCTCTTTTCCCTTCTCCCTCTCCCCTTCACTCCCTCTTACTCCCTGTCCCTTCCCTTCTCCCTCACTTACTCTTACTCCCTGTCCCTTCCCCTCTCCCTCTCCCTCTCCTTCACTCCCTCTTACTCCCTGTCCCTTCCCTTCTCCCTCTCCTTCACTCCCTCTTACTCCCTGTCCCTTCCCTTCTCCCTCTCTCCTTCACTCTCTATAAATGTTTCATGGCTTCCATCTGCAAGATTACATCTTTCAATTAAGATTGAGATGGTTGTCTCTCCGCCTGTGTGTGTGTGTGTGTGTGTGTGTGTGTGTGTGTGTGTGTGTGTGTGTGTGTGTGTGTGTGTGTGTGTGAGGGAGAGAGAGAGGGGGAGAGAGAGATAAAGAGGGAGAGAGAGAGATAAAGAGCGAGAGAGAGAGATGCAGAGAGATTATATTGTTTGTTTCACTTTGTTTATTATCTATTTCACTTGCTTTAGCATTGTAAACATGTGTTTCCCATGCTAACAAATCCCTCTGAGTTCAATTGAATTGAGAGAGAGAGACACACAGAGAGAGAGAGGGGTGGTTGTCATCTGTCACTAAGAGGACCTGGGCAGCTAAACATCTTTCAGATTATTTTTAACCAGCCCACAAAATAAATACATAAAAACAGATTTGTTTTTCTATTCCTAATATTGAAGCTATGAAATCGATGACGTGAAGGATATGTCAGGCCGGTATTTTATTTTGTCTGTCTCTCTCCAGATATCTGAAGGTGGAGAGGAGGAATGAATGAGAGTACGTGAAAGAGAGTGAGGTGGCATGGTGACGACATATGCTGAAGGGGTTAATAGATGGTGAAAGAAGAGGAGGAGGAGAGAGAATAGACACATCCACGTGTGAAACAACACATTAGAAAGGTCAAAGCGTTATTTCCCCTTGGTGTTTGAGCAATATTCATCTCTGTGCTTTATTTTTCACATAAAACAGAGAAGAACTGATGGTGGTGTCTGTTCTAGAACATATGCTTATGGCACACACACACACACACACACACACACACACACACACACACACACACACACACACACACACACACACACACACACACAGCATTAAAGTCAGGTATAGTTTCTGATGGGCGTCGACTAGAGCATTAAAGTCAGGTATAGTTTCTGATGGGCATCGACTAGAGCATTAAAGTCAGGTATAGTTTCTGATGGGCGTCGACTAGAGCATTAAAGTCAGGTATAGTTTCTGATGGGCGTCGACTAGAGCATTAAAGTCAGGTATAGTTTCTGATGGGCATCGACTAGAGCATTAAAGTCAGGTATAGTTTCTGATGGGCGTCGACTAGAGCATTAAAGTCAGGTATAGTCTCTGATGGGCGTCGACTAGAGCATTAAAGTCAGGTATAGTTTCTGATGGGCGTCGACTAGAGCATTAAAGTCAGGTATAGTTTCTGATGGGCGTCGACTAGAGCATTAAAGTCAGGTATAGTTTCTGATGGGCGTCGACTAGAGCATTAAAGTCAGGTATAGTCTCTGATGGGCATCGACTAGAGCATTAAAGTCAGGTATAGTTTCTGATGGGCATCGACTAGAGCATTAAAGTCAGGTATAGTTTCTGATGGGCGTCGACTAGAGCATTAAAGTCAGGTATAGTTTCTGATGGGCGTCGACTAGAGCATTAAAGTCAGGTATAGTTTCTGATGGGCGTCGACTAGAGCATTAAAGTCAGGTATAGTTTCTGATGGGCGTCGACTAGAGCATTAAAGTCAGGTATAGTTTCTGATGGGCATCGACTAGAGCATTAAAGTCAGGTATAGTTTCTGATGGGCGTCGACTAGAGCATTAAAGTCAGGTATAGTCTCTGATGGGCATCGACTAGAGCATTAAAGTCAGGTATAGTTTGATGGGCATCGACTAGAGCATTAAAGTCAGGTATAGTTTCTGATGGGCGTCGACTAGAGCATTAAAGTCAGGTATAGTTTCTGATGGGCGTCGACTAGAGCATTAAAGTCAGGTATAGTCTCTGATGGGCATCGACTAGAGCATTAAAGTCAGGTATAGTTTCTGATGGGCATCGACTAGAGCATTAAAGTCAGGTATAGTTTCTGATGGGCGTCGACTAGAGCATTAAAGTCAGGTATAGTTTCTGATGTCGCTATGAGCAGGATTGCTGAGAGGTGAGAGTCAGTAAGAGATGATCTGTGACTTGATATCACTGAAAATGTCTGTTTACATACAGTACACAGTTTGACCCAAACTGTACAAACATCTTCTGAGCCTGACTGCTAATCTTCGGAATGTTTTGTTCATCGAGATGCATAGACCCTCGTCAGTGACATTGTTTTGAATAGTTCTCCAATCACTGCACCAGACTGAAGATCGATAAGCTCAAGTTGCAGGTCAGTAGAAGCATTATCCACATTGAAGGTGAAAGGAAACCAACAGCATGTCATTTTCCAACACTTTGAAATCCTCAAAATGATGAGAAAACTCACCGTTCAAAGCACAGAGAAGAGATGTGTACTTCTCCCGCTGGTCATCTGATAGGGAACAGACTAGTAGTGTCAGAAGATGGGTGAGATTGTTGGCTTCTACTTGGTGGTTCAGGAGGAGTCATTTTCCCTTGAAGGCTTTGACAAGGCTGTACATCTGATGTGTAAAAATACCCTTCTCTTGTAGTTTGGAATTCAGTTCATTCATGAGGGCCATGATGTCCACAATGAAGGCAAAATCAGTCAACCATTATTTTTCTTGCAGTTGAGGGAAATCCACATATTTTCCTTTCATTTGCAAAAACTCAGCAATCTCAGACTTCAGGTCTCACACCCTTTTAAGCACTTTCCCCAAAATCGTTTGTGTGGTAGGGGAGATCTGCATGACAATGTCACTGACGAGGTTCTATGCATCTCGATGAACAAAACATTCCGAAGATTAGCAGTCATGCTCAGAAGATGGTTGTACAGTTTGGGTCAAACTGTGTACTGTCTCTTCCAACAGTGAGACAAACTGTCTGTGTGGTAGGGGAGATCTGCACCCCTGGTGAGACAAAACCGCAACTGTAATTTGAGCAGTCGTTGTTGCTATTCTGTACCTGTCCCGCAGGTGTGATGTTCAGATGTATCGATCCTGTGTAGGTGTTGTTATGTGGTCTGCCACTGTGAGGGTGATCAGCTGTCCATCCGGTCTCCCTGTAGCGCTGTCTTAGGCGTCTCAGAGTACGGACATCGCAACTTATTGCCCTCGCCACATCTGCAGTCCTCATGCCTCCTTGCAGCATGCCTAAGGCACGTTCACGCAGATGAGCAGGGACCCTTGGCATCTTTCTTTCAGTGTTTTTCAGAGTCAGTAGAAAGGCCTCTTTAGTGTCCTTAGTTTTCATAACTGTGACCTTAACTGCCTACCGTCTGTAAGCTGTTAGTTTCTTAATGAACGTCCCACAGGTGCATGTTCATGAATTGTTTATGGTTCATTGAACAAGTGTTTAAATCCTTTACAATGAAGATCTGTGAAGTAATTTGGATTTTTACAAATTATCTTTGAATGACAGGGTCCTGAAAAAGGGCAGTTTCTTATTTTGCTGAGTTTATGTATAGAAGATACTGTCTGTATTTCATTATTCTGTCTGGATGCTTTTCAGCCTTCAGTTCTCCAGCCCCTAACTCTCTCGCTCTCCCTTTCCATCTTCTCTCCACCTCCCCTCTTCCTCCCCTCCTTTCTCTCTCTCTCCCTCATCTCCCTCCCCTCCTTTCTCTCTCTCTCCCTCATCTCCCTCCCCTCTCTCTTCTCTCTCCCTCCCCTCCTTTCTCTCCCCCACATCTCCCTCCCCTCTCTCTCCCCTCCTTTCTCTCCTCCCCTCTACCCCTCTCTTTTCCTCCCTGTGTTGCTGGGTCCCTGTCACCATGGTTGGTGTGGGGATGTCATCCATTATAGATGGGGACAGATACACTTCCTTCTGAAACCAGTATGACTTCTACTCTATTTATATCGATTCTGGCATTTCACACACACAGTTTCACCTTTCTATCAAATATACTCAGGCACGGTAGCCTAGTGGTTAGAGCATTGGACTAGTAACCGAAAGGTTGCAAATTCAAATCCCCGAGCTGTTGTTCTGTCCCTGAACAGGCAGTTAACCCACTGTTCCTAGGCTGTTCTTCTGCCCCTGAACAGGCAGTTAACCCACTGTTCCTAGGCTGTTGTTCTGCCCCTGAACAGGCAGTTAACCCACTGTTCCTAGGCTGTTGTTCTGCCCCTGAACAGGCAGTTAACCCACTGTTCCTAGGCTGTTGTTCTGCCCCTGAACAGGCAGTTAACCCACTGTTCCTAGGCTGTTGTTCTGCCCCTGAACAGGCAGTTAACCCACTGTTCCTAGGCTGTCATTCTGCCCCTGAACAGGCAGTTAACCCACTGTTCCTAGGCTGTCATTGAAAATAAGAATGTGTTCTTAACTGACCTTCCTAGTTAAATAAAGGTTAAAATAAAATAAAAAACACTATTCCTGCGAGTTTGTTGGGGTGGTATAAAGGTATGAATAGAGCTGTGTATAGGTTCATGTGTCAGGGAAAAGCCAGTGGAACAGGGGGCGTCTCAGAGTACAGGCATTCAGTAAACACTTCTAAACATGGCATAATGAAAGCAGTCTTCTTCTTCTTCAGAGTTTAATGTCGGTTGGCATCCAGTATGTTGCATTACAGAGGCTCCAACTGGACTATAATATAAATCCATTATACTTTGTGATAAAAAAAAATAATCTAATAAACACGCTTCCAACTAACCCCACACTCATTAAAAACCTACTACCCCATTCCATTACTTTGACCCTATCTGTTCCTGCACCATGCCAACAGACTGGGAGGACGGGACACCACCCTGTAACTCTTCTGATGTCAAATCACATTTACCCAAATACTACTCTGCAGCTGCCACCACAACATCGATTTTAAAGTTGATAACCATTGCTATGATTGCTAAGAAGCCAAGCTTATTGCGCAGTGGATTCGGGACACCAAAGCTCTTACTGGATAACTGATGTAACATGACTAACATGACTTGGTCTGGTAAAGACTGAAGGACTGACAGTGACTCCTCCGTTTCATCACGCTCACCACCAGTTCTGCGTCACATCAAAAACGGTGGGCATCACAAACACCAGGGATCTTCAACTTCAATTGCTCTGCCTCCACACTTTAACGCCAGAAATCACTCCTAAGAGCAAAGCAAGAAACAGATCTTGACCAAAGCTGCGTGACACAAACCACCCGATCCCTCTGGTCAGAAGAAACACAAACAAATATCACTACAGGTTACCTTCACTGATTCAACTGCACCAAACACCATTCCCACCCACCCTGAAACCACAAATGGCAAGGATCCACTTTCTCCAGATTATTTTATATCATGTCCATTGACGCCAGGCTCGTGTTCTGAGCTCTTCACCACACCTTCCATCTCACTCAACTCTCCCTCATTCACTTCCATTTCCCCTCCAGAACTTGACACCACTCTGTTTGCACTTGACACCACTCTGTTTGCACTTGACACCACTCTGTTTGAACTTGACACCACTCTGTTTGAACTTGACACCACTCTGTTTGAACTTGACACCACTCTGTTTGAACTTGACACCACTCTGTTTGAACTTGACACCACTCTGTTTGTACTTGACACCACTCGGTTTGAACTTGACACCACTCTGTTTGTACTTGACACCACTCTGTTTGAACTTGACACCACTCTGTTTGAACTTGACACCACTCGGTTTGAACTTGACACCACTCGGTTTGAACTTGACACCACTCGGTTTGAACTTGACACCACTCGGTTTGAACTTGACACCACTCTGTTTACACTTGACACCACTCTGTTTGAACTTGACACCACTCTTTTTGTACTTGACATCACCCTGTTTGTACTTGACATCACCCTGTTTGTACTTGACACCACCTGGTTTGAACTTGACACCACCTGGTTTGAACTTGACACCACTCTGTTTGAACTTGACACCACTCTGTTTGAACTTGACACCACTCTGTTTACACTTGACACCACTCTGTTTACACTTGACACCACTCTGTTTACACTTGACACCACTCTGTTTACACTTGACACCACTCTGTTTACACTTGACACCACTCTGTTTACACTTGACACCACTCTGTTTACACTTGACACCACTCTGTTTACACTTGACACCACTCTGTTTACACTTGACACCACTCTGTTTACACTTGACACCACTCTGTTTACACTTGACACCACTCTGTTTACACTTGACACCACTCTGTTTACACTTGACACCACTCTGCTTGAACTTGACACCACTCTGCTTGAACTTGACACCACTCTGTTTGAACTTGACACCACTCTGTTTGTACTTGACACCACTCTGTTTGTACTTGACACCACTCTGTTTGAACTTGACACCACTCTGTTTGAACTTGACACCACTCTGTTTAAACTTGACACCACTCTGTTTAAACTTGACACCACTCTGTTTAAACTTGACACCACTCTGTTTAAACTTGACACCACTCTGTTTACACTTGACACCACTCTGTTTAAACTTGACACCACTCTGTTTACACTTGACACCACTCTGTTTACACTTGACACCACTCTGTTTACACTTGACACCACTCTGTTTGTACTTGACACCACTCTGTTTGAACTTGACACCACTCTGTTTGTACTTGACACCACTCTGTTTGTACTTGACACCACTCTGTTTGAACTTGACACCACTCTGTTTGAACTTGACACCACTCTGTTTGAACTTGACACCACTCTGTTTGAACTTGACACCACTCTGTTTACACTTGACACCACTCTGTTTGAACTTGACACCACTCTGTTTGAACTTGACACCCCTCTTCTGCAACACCAACCACCATGTCCATTTTTATCTCCATCTTCCTCCAAATCAAATTAAAACCTCTTCTTCCTCTTCTTCTACCTCCTCCATTACACCTTTCTGTCCCTGTCCCAATACTTCTCTTCTCCTTACTTTGCTTGCAGCCCGGTGGCATCCTGATATAACTTCTCATAATCGTCCTGCTCACCTCAGAAACGTGTCTTCTCTGGGCACCAACATTTTGAGAGCATGAGCGCCCCGTGGCTACACCCTGTCGCGGTGGAAAACCTTCAGTTTTCTCTTGGTACACAGCTCCTCCTCACTTGTATTTGAGCAGCAGCAGTTTTTGAAGTTTTGTGGGTGATTGTCCAACCAATCAGACCTTGATTGGCAAACGAGTGAACCTCAGCCTAGTTAGCTCAATGATAGACTGGGAAGGTGCTGGAAGGTTTTGACTCCACTGGTTTGTACTGTAGTAAAGAGGTGTTTGCCCTTGACAACAACCCAATGTGTTACTGCAGTCATTCCACATACTCATAGAAATAGAGTTTACAATTCGCATCCTATTTGATGGAGGGAAAGAAAGAAAATATAACCCTCATATGCTGCATTGACACAGGCAGTCCTATTCTGAACTATTTTTGACCAATCAGATCAGCTTTGAAAAGATCTGATGTGAAAAGATCTGACTTGATTGATCAAAATACCAATTAGTGGAAAGAAATCAGAATTGGACTGCATGTGTATACCCAGGCAATGGCTACCTCTCATATGTGATAACTCAATCACAGGAGGCTGCTGAGAGGAGGACGGGTCATAATAATGGCTGGAACGGAGCAAATGGAATGGTGTCAAACACCTGGAAACCATGGAAACCATGTGTTTGATGAGTTGGATACCATTCCACTTAATCCGCTTCAGACATTTGAGACATTACCACGAGCCCGTCCTCCCCAATTAAGGTGCCACCAACCTCCTGTGATGTGTATCGCATCATATACAGTATATCACCAAACTCCATTTTGCCAAAACTTGTTTAGGACTTCATTCAATCCGTAATGCTGTAGAGCTGCGCCACGGCGCAATGGAAATGCTAAGGCAGCGTTCTCGCGGTAACTGCATATGATCGTAAATGACCTTTAAATCATGCTCTAGCACTGAACTTCAGTGATTTGGACTGAATCAAACCCTTAAACCCTGTAGTTTTAATCATCAGGCATTGAAAGAAGAGAGTAACCCACACACTGCTCTTGCTGGTATCACTGTTTTTACTCATGCTTATGTGTCGGCCTCTTGGCCTTTCTTCAGAGCTTTTTGTCATCATCTGGCATTGCCAGCTTTATATGGACACAGCATGCCACTCTCTCTGCAATCAGGTTTCACATTCAACAGTGCTGCAATCTCCCCTTTTCTGCTTTAAAAATATAAATCCTACCGCTCATAGTGTGACAATAATGGAATGGAAGGGTGGAAGACGTTCCCAGAGAATATGAATGTAACTGCAGAGAGAAGAGGATGTTTTTCTGAATGAAAGAAAGAAAGAGAAAGGACACACTTAAGGGCTCTCCAAACTGAGGGTGAGATGGTTTCTTTGTGTGTGTCTGTGTGTGAGTGAGTGAGAGACAGATATTCTGTACCCGTTCATATTACAGATGAGAGAAAGATGAGGGGGAAGGATTTTATTCTAACGTTATGAAGTAACGACAATATAAAAACCAACAGGGGAAGCTACAGCGCATCTGCTTCTGCAGTATGATGGGATCTCTTGTAGCCCAATCGACTGTGTGGATGGTCGTAACTCGTGACGACTAGAGAAATACCTTTTTTACATCTGCCGAAAAATAATGTTTGATTATTCCACAAAATCAATATAGGCTACAGCATACTGATTATTATTATTATTATTATTATTATAACAATTATAATTGCAATAATAGTACATGGTATTTATAGAGCATTTTCAACGTCCCCAAGTCAAAAAACAGCTTATGAAAAACTCTTGGCCCTTAATAAAAGGGAAATGGAAACACGAGGATTTATAACGTCAGCTACCTGTAACTGTAAATCTCCATATTGACATTGTTGCGTCACTGGCAGGAGAGAACATTTAGGAACTCCCCAAAATGGCTGAATTTACCGAGTGGCTCTATAACGGAGGATGAAATCATTTTAGTTAGGGAGCCGATAAACCTACTGAAGCCGTTCGTGTTTGAAACGATCGTTGCCCCAGATCAAAGAGTTTGTTTCTCGGAGCATTAACACAGATACACCTCAGCTAGAGAATCGGTGTAGCGGTGACACAATCTGGTGTGAGTGGGGATGCTACCAGATAATAGCTAGAGTATGAGTGTGTGTGTTGTAGAGAGATGGTGGCGATACATCACAAAATCCCAGCGGCTTGTGATGTATTATATCCAGAGGTTCCTGTCAGTCTGTCTGGATGGTGATGTATTATATCCAGAGGTTCCTGTCAGTCTGTCTGGATGGTGATGTATTATATCCAGTCAGAGGTTCCTGTCAGTCTATCTGGATGGTGATGTATTATATCCAGTCAGAGGTTCCTGTCAGTCTGTCTGGATGGTGATGTATTATATCCAGAGGTTCCTGTCAGTCTATCTGGATGGTGATGTATTATATCCAGTCAGAGGTTCCTGTCAGTCTATCTGGATGGTGATGTATTATATCCAGTCAGAGGTTCCTGTCAGTCTATCTGGATGGTGATGTATTACATACAGAGGTTCCTGTCAGTCTATCTGGATAGTGATGTATTATATCCAGTCAGAGGTTCCTGTCAGTCTATCTGGATGGTGATATATTATATCCAGTCAGAGGTTCCTGTCAGTCTATCTGGATGGTGATGTATTATATCCAGTCAGAGGTTCCTGTCAGTCTATCTGGATGGTGATGTATTATATCCAGTCAGAGGTTCCTGTCAGTCTATCTGGATGGTGATGTATTATATCCAGTCAGAGGTTCCTGTCAGTCTGTCTGGATGGTGATGTATTATATCCAGTCAGAGGTTCCTGTCAGTCTATCTGGATGGTGATGTATTATATCCAGTCAGAGGTTCCTGTCAGTCTATCTGGATGGTGATGTATTATATCCAGTCAGAGGTTCCTGTCAGTCTATCTGGATGGTGATGTATTATATCCAGAGGTTCCTGTCAGTCTATCTGGATGGTGATGTATTATATCCAGTCAGAGGTTCCTGTCAGTCTATCTGGATGGTGATGTATTACAACCAGAGGTTCCTGTCAGTCTATCTGGATGGTGATGTATTATATCCAGTCAGAGGTTCCTGTCAGTCTATCTGGATGGTGATGTATTATATCCAGAGGTTCCTGTCAGTCTATCTGGATGGTGATGTATTATATCCAGTCAGAGGTTCCTGTCAGTCTGTCTGGATGGTGATGTATTATATCCAGTCAGAGGTTCCTGTCAGTCTGTCTGGATGGTGATGTATTATATCCAGTCAGAGGTTCCTGTCAGTCTATCTGGATGGTGATGTATTATATCCAGTCAGAGGTTCCTGTCAGTCTGTCTGGATGGTGATGTATTATATCCAGTCAGAGGTTCCTGTCAGTCTGTCTGGATGGTGATGTATTATATCCAGTCAGAGGTTCCTGTCAGTCTGTCTGGATGGTGATGTATTATATCCAGTCAGAGGTTCCTGTCAGTCTGTCTGGATGGTGATGTATTATATCCAGTCAGAGGTTCCTGTCAGTCTGTCTGGATGGTGATGTATTATATCCAGTCAGAGGTTCCTGTCAGTCTGTCTGGATGGTGATGTATTATATCCAGTCAGAGGTTCCTGTCAGTCTGTCTGGATGGTGATGTATTATATCCAGTCAGAGGTTCCTGTCAGTCTATCTGGATGGTGATGTATTACATACAGAGGTTCCTGTCAGTCTATCTGGATGGTGATGTATTATATCCAGTCAGAGGTTCCTGTCAGTCTGTCTGGATGGTGATGTATTATATCCAGAGGTTCCTGTCAGTCTATCTGGATGGTGATGTATTATATCCAGTCAGAGGTTCCTGTCAGTCTGTCTGGATGGTGATGTATTATATCCAGTCAGAGGTTCCTGTCAGTCTGTCTGGATGGTGATGTATTATATCCAGTCAGAGGTTCCTGTCAGTCTGTCTGGATGGTGATGTATTACAACCAGAGGTTCCTGTCAGTCTATCTGGATGGTGATGTATTATATCCAGTCAGAGGTTCCTGTCAGTCTGTCTGGATGGTGATGTATTATATCCAGTCAGAGGTTCCTGTCAGTCTGTCTGGATGGTGATGTATTATATCCAGTCAGAGGTTCCTGTCAGTCTATCTGGATGGTGATGTATTACATCCAGAGGTTCCTGTCAGTCTGTCTGGATGGTGATGTATTATATCCAGTCAGAGGTTCCTGTCAGTCTATCTGGATGGTGATGTATTATATCCAGTCAGAGGTTCCTGTCAGTCTATCTGGATGGTGATGTATTATATCCAGTCAGAGGTTCCTGTCAGTCTATCTGGATGGTGATGTATTATATCCAGTCAGAGGTTCCTGTCAGTCTGTCTGGATGGTGGTGTATTTAATAGACGTGTCACTAATCCTCATGAAGGACTTCCTGGCAGAAGAGATTACTCGACCAGTCATCAGCTGATATGCCAGTTAACTAATTGGTGATATTTTGCCTATTATACATTGTTTAAGGTTAATATCAGTAGTGAGTAGGTGCTCAATATATATAATCAGTATCCTATAACGATGTTTATCACCAGCTCTGTTTGGCGCGTTGGTAACTCATTCTCCTTTTAGATTAGACGACCGGAGCTGGAAACGCAGATGGCGTCATGAGTCATGAAATCTCATTCTAACCAATAATGGTGCGTTTTCATTATAAATACTTTGTTATTTAGTTTCGGTATCAGAGTAACTTTTCTTATGATTTTGTTTGCAGAGTATACAGGCTGGCAGTTTATCACCAGTTCACCCTATGAGCACAAGGGAGAATTAGACGAGGTGTAAGTCGTCTCATCCCTGCGTGTGTCGTTTCTTCCATAAGGCGTGAAGCAAAGGCATTTCCATAGGGTTTGAGTTTGAATAAAAACAGTTCATTTAGTTAATCTGCTGTAATAAAGACATAAACCTAAGGCCTAGGCCTTCTATAAAAATAGTATTAGTTAGCTTGTCCACTACAACAACAGGTTCAAGCGTAACCAGATAACTTCCTGTTCCAGATACGGTATACATGTCCCATCACTCAGACAGTTAGTGAATACACAGCATCCAGCACAGAAAACAATCAATCAAATATATATTTTACAAAAGCCCCTTATACATCAAAATAATAACCACAGTGGTTATAGAGGATGCAACAGTTCAACACCTCAGGAGCAAAAGTCGGTTGTCTTTTCATAGCTGAGCATTCATAGGTTGAGAGAGAGTAGGAACAGTAGGACCGGGACAAGGTAACACATCCATTATAACAGTAGAACTGGGACAAGGTAACACATCCATTTAAACAGTAGGACTGGGACAAGGTAACACATCCATTATAACAGTAGGACTGGGACAAGGTAACACATCCATTATAACAGTAGGACTGGGACAAGGTAACACATCCATTATAACAGTAGGACAAGGTAACACATCCATTATAACAGTAGGACTGGGACAAGGTATATCCAGTCAGAGGTTCCTGTCAAGTCCTGTCATGGTGAGTGAGAGGTTCCTGTCAGTCTATCTGGATAGTGATGTATTATATCATCCATTATAACAGTAGGACTGGGACAAGGTAACACATCCATTATAACAGTAGGACTGGGACAAGGTAACACATCCATTATAACAGTAGGACTGGGACAAGGTAACACATCCATTATAACAGTAGGACTGGGACAAGGTAACACATCCATTATAACAGTAGGACAAGGTAACACATCCATTATCACAGTAGGACTGGGACAAGGTAACACATCCATTATAACAGTAGGACTGGGACAAGGTAACACATCCATTTAAACAGTAGGACTGGGACAAGGTAACACATCCATTATAACAGTAGGACTGGGACAAGGTAACACATCCATTTAAACAGTAGGACTGGGACAAGGTAACACATCCATTATAACAGTAGGACAAGGTAACACATCCATTATAACAGTGGGACAAGGTAACACATCCATTATAACAGTAGGACTGGGACAAGGTAACACATCCATTATAACAGTAGGACAATGTAACACATCCATTTAAACAGTAGGACTGGGACAAGGTAACACATCCATTATAAGAGTAGGACTGGGACAAGGTAACACATCCATTTAAACAGTAGGACTGGGACAAGGAAACACATCCATTATAACAGTAGGACTGGGACAAGGTAACAGATCCATTTAAACAGTAGGACCGGGACAAGGTAACAGATCCATTATAACAGTAGGACTGGGACAAGGTAACAGATCCATTTAAACAGTAGGACTGGGACAAGGTAACAGATCCATTATAACAGTAGGACAAGGTAACACATCCATTATAACAGTGGGACAAGGTAACACATCCATTATAACAGTAGGACTGGGACAAGGTAACACATCCATTATAACAGTAGGACTGGGACAAGGTAACACATCCATTATAACAGTAGGACAAGGTAACACATCCATTATAACAGTGGGACAAGGTAACACATCCATTATAACAGTAGGACTGGGACAAGGTAACACATCCATTATAACAGTAGGACTGGGACAAGGTAACACATCCATTATAACAGTAGGACCGGGACAAGGTAACACATCCATTATAACAGTATGACTGGGACAAGGTAACACATCCATTATAACAGTAGGACTAGGACAAGGTAACACATCCATTATAACAGTAGGACAAGGTAGCACATCCATTATAACAGTTGGACTGGGACAAGGTAACACATCCATTATAACAGTAGGACTGGGACAAGGTAACACATCCATTATAACAGTAGGACAAGGTAACACATCCATTATAACAGTGGGACAAGGTAACACATCCATTATAACAGTAGGACTGGGACAAGGTAACACATCCATTATCACAGTAGGACTGGGACAAGGTAACACATCCATTATAACAGTAGGACTGGGACAAGGTAACACATCCATTTAAACAGTAGGACTGGGACAAGGTAACACATCCATTATAACAGTAGGACTGGGACAAGGTAACACATCCATTTAAACAGTAGGACTGGGACAAGGTAACACATCCATTATAACAGTAGGACAAGGTAACACATCCATTATAACAGTGGGACAAGGTAACACATCCATTATAACAGTAGGACTGGGACAAGGTAACACATCCATTATAACAGTAGGACAATGTAACACATCCATTTAAACAGTAGGACTGGGACAAGGTAACACATCCATTATAAGAGTAGGACTGGGACAAGGTAACACATCCATTTAAACAGTAGGACTGGGACAAGGAAACACATCCATTATAACAGTAGGACTGGGACAAGGTAACAGATCCATTTAAACAGTAGGACTGGGACAAGGTAACAGATCCATTATAACAGTAGGACTGGGACAAGGTAACAGATCCATTTAAACAGTAGGACTGGGACAAGGTAACAGATCCATTATAACAGTAGGACAAGGTAACACATCCATTATAACAGTGGGACAAGGTAACACATCCATTATAACAGTAGGACTGGGACAAGGTAACACATCCATTATAACAGTAGGACTGGGACAAGGTAACACATCCATTATAACAGTAGGACTGGGACAAGGTAACACATCCATTATAACAGTAGGACAAGGTAACACATCCATTATAACAGTGGGACAAGGTAACACATCCATTATAACAGTAGGACTGGGACAAGGTAACACATCCATTATAACAGTAGGACTGGGACAAGGTAACACATCCATTATAACAGTAGGACCGGGACAAGGTAACACATCCATTATAACAGTAGGACTGGGACAAGGTAACACATCCATTATAACAGTAGGACTAGGACAAGGTAACACATCCATTATAACAGTAGGACAAGGTAGCACATCCATTATAACAGTTGGACTGGGACAAGGTAACACATCCATTATAACAGTAGGACTGGGACAAGGTAACACATCCATTATAACAGTAGGACAAGGTAACACATCCATTATAACAGTGGGACAAGGTAACACATCCATTATAACAGTAGGACTGGGACAAGGTAACACATCCATTATAACAGTAGGACTGGGACAAGGTAACACATCCATTATAACAGTAGGACCGGGACAAGGTAACACATCCATTATAACAGTAGGACTGGGACAAGGTAACACATCCATTATAACAGTAGGACTAGGACAAGGTAACACATCCATTATAACAGTAGGACAAGGTAGCACATCCATTATAACAGTAGAACTGGGACAAGGTAACACATCCATTATAACAGTAGGACTGGGACAAGGTAACACATCCATTATAACAGTAGGACTGGGACAAGGTAACACATCCATTATAACAGTAGAACTGGGACAAGGTAACACATCCATTATAACAGTAGGACTGGGACAAGGTAACACATCCATTATAACAGTAGGACTAGGACAAGGTAACACATCCATTATAACAGTAGGACAAGGTAACACATCCATTATAATAGTAGGACCGGGACAAGGTAACACATCCATTTAAACAGTAGGACTGGGACAAGGTAGCACATCCATTATAACAGTAGGACTGGGACAAGGTAACACATCCATTATAACAGTAGGACTGGGACAAGGTAACACACATCCATTATAACAGTAGGACTGGGACAAGGTAACACATCAATTATAACAGTAGAACTGGGACAAGGTAACACATCCATTATAACAGTAGGACAAGGTAACACATCCATTATAACAGGATGACAAGGAAACAGATCCATTTAAACAGTATGACTGGGACAAGGTAACACATCCATTATAACAGTAGGACTGGGACAAGGAAACACATCCATTATACCAGTAGGACTGGGACAAGGTAACACATCCATTATAACAGTAGGACTGGGACAAGGTAACAGATCCATTTAAACAGTAGGACAAGGTAACACATCCATTATAACAGTAGGACAAGGTAACACATCCATTATAACAGTAGGACAAGGTAACACATCCATTATAACAGTAGGACAAGGTAACACATCCATTATAACAGTAGGACAAGGTAACACATCCATTATAACAGTAGGACAAGCTAACACATCCATTATAACAGTAGGACTGGGACAAGGTAACACATCCATTATAACAGTAGGACCGGGACAAGGTAACAGATCCATTATAACAGTAGGACAAGGTAACACATCCATTATAGCAGTAGGACTGGGACAAGGTAACACATCCATTATAACAGTAGGACCGGGACAAGGTAACAGATCCATTATAACAGTAGGACAAGGTAACACATCCATTATAGCAGTAGGACTGGGACAAGGTAACACATCCATTATAACAGTAGGACTGGGACAAGGTAACACATCCATTATAACAGTAGGACTGGGACAAGGTAACACATCCATTATAACAGTAGGACTGGGACAAGGTAACACATCCATTATAACAGTAGGACTGGGACAAGGTAACACATCCATTATAACAGTAGGACTGGGACAAGGTAACAGATCCATTATAACAGTAGGACTGGGACAAGGTAACAGATCCATTTAAACAGTAGGACTGGGACAAGGTAACAGATCCATTATAACAGTAGGACAAGGTTACACATCCATTATAGCAGTAGGACAGGGACAAGGTAACACATCCATTACAACAGTAGGACTGGGACAAGGTAACACATCCATTATAACAGTAGGACTGGGACAAGGTAACACATCCATTATAACAGTAGGACTTGGACAAGGTAACAGATCCATTATAACAGTAGGACTGGGACAAGGTAACAGATCCATTTAAACAGTAGGACTGGGACAAGGTAACAGATCCATTATAACAGTAGGACAAGGTTACACATCCATTATAACAGTAGGACTGGGACAAGGAAACACATCCATTATAACAGTAGGACTGGGACAAGGTAACACATCCATTATAACAGTAGGACTGGGACAAGGTAACACATCCATTATAACAGTAGGACTGGGACAAGGTAACACATCCATTATAACAGTAGGACTGGGACAAGGTAACACATCCATTATAACAGTAGGACTAGGACAAGGTAACACATCCATTATAACAGTAGGACAAGGTAACACATCCATTATAATAGTAGGACTGGGACAAGGTAACACATCTATTATAACAGTAGGACTGGGACAAGGTAACACATCCATTATAACAGTAGGACTGGGACAAGGTAACACATCCATTATAACAGTAGGACTGGGACAAGGTAACACATCCATTATAACAGTAGGACTGGGACAAGGTAACACATCCATTATAACAGTAGAACTGGGACAAGGTAACACATCCATTATAACAGTAGGACAAGGTAACACATCCATTATAACAGGATGACAAGGAAACAGATCCATTTAAACAGTATGACTGGGACAAGGTAACACATCCATTATAACAGTAGGACTGGGACAAGGAAACACATCCATTATACCAGTAGGACTGGGACAAGGTAACACATCCATTATAACAGTAGGACTGGGACAAGGTAACAGATCCATTTAAACAGTAGGACAAGGTAACACATCCATTATAACAGTAGGACACAGGTAACAAATCCATTATAACAGTAGGACAAGGTAACACATCCATTATAACAGTAGGACAAGGTAACACATCCATTATAACAGTAGGACAAGGTAACACATCCATTATAACAGTAGGACAAGCTAACACATCCATTATAACAGTAGGACTGGGACAAGGTAACACATCCATTATAACAGTAGGACCGGGACAAGGTAACAGATCCATTATAACAGTAGGACAAGGTAACACATCCATTATAGCAGTAGGACTGGGACAAGGTAACACATCCATTATAACAGTAGGACCGGGACAAGGTAACAGATCCATTATAACAGTAGGACAAGGTAACACATCCATTATAGCAGTAGGACTGGGACAAGGTAACACATCCATTATAACAGTAGGACTGGGACAAGGTAACACATCCATTATAACAGTAGGACTGGGACAAGGTAACACATCCATTATAACAGTAGGACTGGGACAAGGTAACACATCCATTATAACAGTAGGACTGGGACAAGGTAACACATCCATTATAACAGTAGGACTGGGACAAGGTAACAGATCCATTATAACAGTAGGACTGGGACAAGGTAACAGATCCATTTAAACAGTAGGACTGGGACAAGGTAACAGATCCATTATAACAGTAGGACAAGGTTACACATCCATTATAGCAGTAGGACAGGGACAAGGTAACACATCCATTACAACAGTAGGACTGGGACAAGGTAACACATCCATTATAACAGTAGGACTGGGACAAGGTAACACATCCATTATAACAGTAGGACTTGGACAAGGTAACAGATCCATTATAACAGTAGGACTGGGACAAGGTAACAGATCCATTTAAACAGTAGGACTGGGACAAGGTAACAGATCCATTATAACAGTAGGACAAGGTTACACATCCATTATAACAGTAGGACTGGGACAAGGAAACACATCCATTATAACAGTAGGACTGGGACAAGGTAACAGATCCATTATAACAGTAGGACAAGGTAACACATCCATTATAGCAGTAGGACAGGGACAAGGTAACACATCCATTATAACAGTAGGACTGGGACAAGGTAACACATCCATTATAACAGTAGGACTGGGACAAGGTAACACATCCATTATAACAGTAGGACTGGGACAAGGTAACACATCCATTATAACAGTAGGACTGGGACAAGGTAGCACATCCATTATAACAGTAGAACTGGGACAAGGTAACACATCCATTATAACAGTAGGACTGGGACAAGGTAACAGATCCATTATAACAGTAGGACAAGGTAACACATCCATTATAGCAGTAGGACTGGGACAAGGTAACACATCCATTATAACAGTAGGACTGGGACAAGGTAACACATCCATTATAACAGTAGGACTGGGACAAGGTAACACATCCATTATAACAGTAGGACTGGGACAAGGTAACACATCCATTATAACAGTAGGACTGGGACAAGGTAACACATCCATTATAACAGTAGGACTGGGACAAGGTAACAGATCCATTATAACAGTAGGACTGGGACAAGGTAACAGATCCATTTAAACAGTAGGACTGGGACAAGGTAACAGATCCATTATAACAGTAGGACAAGGTAACACATCCATTATAGCAGTAGGACAGGGACAAGGTAACACATCCATTATAACAGTAGGACTGGGACAAGGTAACACATCCATTATAACAGTAGGACTGGGACAAGGTAACACATCCATTATAACAGTAGGACTTGGACAAGGTAACAGATCCATTATAACAGTAGGACTGGGACAAGGTAACAGATCCATTTAAACAGTAGGACTGGGACAAGGTAACAGATCCATTATAACAGTAGGACACAGGTTACACATCCATTATAACAGTAGGACTGGGACAAGGTAACACATCCATTATAACAGTAGGACTGGGACAAGGTAACAGATCCATTATAACAGTAGGACAAGGTAACACATCCATTATAACAGTAGGACAAGGTAACACATCCATTATAACAGTAGGACAAGGTAACACATCCATTATAACAGTAGGACAAGCTAACACATCCATTATAACAGTAGGACTGGGACAAGGTAACACATCCATTATAACAGTAGGACCGGGACAAGGTAACAGATCCATTATAACAGTAGGACAAGGTAACACATCCATTATAGCAGTAGGACTGGGACAAGGTAACACATCCATTATAACAGTAGGACTGGGACAAGGTAACAGATCCATTATAACAGTAGGACAAGGTAACACATCCATTATAGCAGTAGGACTGGGACAAGGTAACACATCCATTATAACAGTAGGACTGGGACAAGGTAACACATCCATTATAACAGTAGGACTGGGACAAGGTAACACATCCATTATAACAGTAGGACTGGGACAAGGTAACACATCCATTATAACAGTAGGACTGGGACAAGGTAACACATCCATTATAACAGTAGGACTGGGACAAGGTAACAGATCCATTATAACAGTAGGACTGGGACAAGGTAACAGATCCATTTAAACAGTAGGACTGGGACAAGGTAACAGATCCATTATAACAGTAGGACAAGGTTACACATCCATTATAGCAGTAGGACAGGGACAAGGTAACACATCCATTACAACAGTAGGACTGGGACAAGGTAACACATCCATTATAACAGTAGGACTGGGACAAGGTAACACATCCATTATAACAGTAGGACTTGGACAAGGTAACAGATCCATTATAACAGTAGGACTGGGACAAGGTAACAGATCCATTTAAACAGTAGGACTGGGACAAGGTAACAGATCCATTATAACAGTAGGACAAGGTTACACATCCATTATAACAGTAGGACTGGGACAAGGAAACACATCCATTATAACAGTAGGACTGGGACAAGGTAACAGATCCATTATAACAGTAGGACAAGGTAACACATCCATTATAGCAGTAGGACAGGGACAAGGTAACACATCCATTATAACAGTAGGACTGGGACAAGGTAACACATCCATTATAACAGTAGGACTGGGACAAGGTAACACATCCATTATAACAGTAGGACTGGGACAAGGTAACACATCCATTATAACAGTAGGAGTGGGACAAGGTAGCACATCCATTATAACAGTAGAACTGGGACAAGGTAACACATCCATTATAACAGTAGGACTGGGACAAGGTAACAGATCCATTATAACAGTAGGACAAGGTAACACATCCATTATAGCAGTAGGACTGGGACAAGGTAACACATCCATTATAACAGTAGGACTGGGACAAGGTAACACATCCATTATAACAGTAGGACTGGGACAAGGTAACACATCCATTATAACAGTAGGACTGGGACAAGGTAACACATCCATTATAACAGTAGGACTGGGACAAGGTAACACATCCATTATAACAGTAGGACTGGGACAAGGTAACAGATCCATTATAACAGTAGGACTGGGACAAGGTAACAGATCCATTTAAACAGTAGGACTGGGACAAGGTAACAGATCCATTATAACAGTAGGACAAGGTTACACATCCATTATAGCAGTAGGACAGGGACAAGGTAACACATCCATTACAACAGTAGGACTGGGACAAGGTAACACATCCATTATAACAGTAGGACTGGGACAAGGTAACACATCCATTATAACAGTAGGACTTGGACAAGGTAACAGATCCATTATAACAGTAGGACTGGGACAAGGTAACAGATCCATTTAAACAGTAGGACTGGGACAAGGTAACAGATCCATTATAACAGTAGGACAAGGTTACACATCCATTATAACAGTAGGACTGGGACAAGGAAACACATCCATTATAACAGTAGGACTGGGACAAGGTAACAGATCCATTATAACAGTAGGACAAGGTAACACATCCATTATAGCAGTAGGACAGGGACAAGGTAACACATCCATTATAACAGTAGGACTGGGACAAGGTAACACATCCATTATAACAGTAGGACTGGGACAAGGTAACACATCCATTATAACAGTAGGACTGGGACAAGGTAACACATCCATTATAACAGTAGGAGTGGGACAAGGTAGCACATCCATTATAACAGTACAACTGGGACAAGGTAACACATCCATTATAACAGTAGGACTGGGACAAGGTAACAGATCCATTATAACAGTAGGACAAGGTAACACATCCATTATAGCAGTAGGACTGGGACAAGGTAACACATCCATTATAACAGTAGGACTGGGACAAGGTAACACATCCATTATAACAGTAGGACTGGGACAAGGTAACACATCCATTATAACAGTAGGACTGGGACAAGGTAACACATCCATTATAACAGTAGGACTGGGACAAGGTAACACATCCATTATAACAGTAGGACTGGGACAAGGTAACAGATCCATTATAACAGTAGGACTGGGACAAGGTAACAGATCCATTTAAACAGTAGGACTGGGACAAGGTAACAGATCCATTATAACAGTAGGACAAGGTTACACATCCATTATAGCAGTAGGACAGGGACAAGGTAACACATCCATTATAACAGTAGGACTGGGACAAGGTAACACATCCATTATAACAGTAGGACTGGGACAAGGTAACACATCCATTATAACAGTAGGACTTGGACAAGGTAACAGATCCATTATAACAGTAGGACTGGGACAAGGTAACAGATCCATTTAAACAGTAGGACTGGGACAAGGTAACAGATCCATTATAACAGTAGGACAAGGTTACACATCCATTATAACAGTAGGACTGGGACAAGGAAACACATCCATTATAACAGTAGGACTGGGACAAGGTAACAGATCCATTATAACAGTAGGACAAGGTAACACATCCATTATAGCAGTAGGACTGGGACAAGGTAACACATCCATTATAACAGTAGGACCGGGACAAGGTAAACACATCCATTATAACAGTAGGACTGGGACAAGGTAACACATCCATTATAACAGTAGGACAAGGTAACACATCCATTATAACAGTAGGACAAGCTAACACATCCATTATAACAGTAGGACTGGGACAAGGTAACACATCCATTATAACAGTAGGACCGGGACAAGGTAACAGATCCATTATAACAGTAGGACAAGGTAACACATCCATTATAGCAGTAGGACTGGGACAAGGTAACACATCCATTATAACAGTAGGACTGGGACAAGGTAACAGATCCATTATAACAGTAGGACAAGGTAACACATCCATTATAGCAGTAGGACTGGGACAAGGTAACACATCCATTATAACAGTAGGACTGGGACAAGGTAACACATCCATTATAACAGTAGGACTGGGACAAGGTAACACATCCATTATAACAGTAGGACTGGGACAAGGTAACACATCCATTATAACAGTAGGACTGGGACAAGGTAACACATCCATTATAACAGTAGGACTGGGACAAGGTAACAGATCCATTATAACAGTAGGACTGGGACAAGGTAACAGATCCATTTAAACAGTAGGACTGGGACAAGGTAACAGATCCATTATAACAGTAGGACAAGGTTACACATCCATTATAGCAGTAGGACAGGGACAAGGTAACACATCCATTACAACAGTAGGACTGGGACAAGGTAACACATCCATTATAACAGTAGGACTGGGACAAGGTAACACATCCATTATAACAGTAGGACTTGGACAAGGTAACAGATCCATTATAACAGTAGGACTGGGACAAGGTAACAGATCCATTTAAACAGTAGGACTGGGACAAGGTAACAGATCCATTATAACAGTAGGACAAGGTTACACATCCATTATAACAGTAGGACTGGGACAAGGAACCACATCCATTATAACAGTAGGACTGGGACAAGGTAACAGATCCATTATAACAGTAGGACAAGGTAACACATCCATTATAGCAGTAGGACAGGGACAAGGTAACACATCCATTATAACAGTAGGACTGGGACAAGGTAACACATCCATTATAACAGTAGGACTGGGACAAGGTAACACATCCATTATAACAGTAGGACTGGGACAAGGTAACACATCCATTATAACAGTAGGACACAAGGTAGCACATCCATTATAACAGTAGAACTGGGACAAGGTAACACATCCATTAAAACAGTAGGACTGGGACAAGGTAACAGATCCATTATAACAGTAGGACAAGGTAACACATCCATTATAGCAGTAGGACTGGGACAAGGTAACACATCCATTATAACAGTAGGACTGGGACAAGGTAACACATCCATTATAACAGTAGGACTGGGACAAGGTAACACATCCATTATAACAGTAGGACTGGGACAAGGTAACACATCCATTATAACAGTAGGACTGGGACAAGGTAACACATCCATTATAACAGTAGGACTGGGACAAGGTAACAGATCCATTATAACAGTAGGACTGGGACAAGGTAACAGATCCATTTAAACAGTAGGACTGGGACAAGGTAACATATCCATTATAACAGTAGGACAAGGTTACACATCCATTATAGCAGTAGGACAGGGACAAGGTAACACATCCATTATAACAGTAGGACTGGGACAAGGTAACACATCCATTATAACAGTAGGACTGGGACAAGGTAACACATCCATTATAACAGTAGGACTTGGACAAGGTAACAGATCCATTATAACAGTAGGACTGGGACAAGGTAACAGATCCATTTAAACAGTAGGACTGGGACAAGGTAACAGATCCATTATAACAGTAGGACAAGGTTACACATCCATTATAACAGTAGGACTGGGACAAGGAAACACATCCATTATAACAGTAGGACTGGGACAAGGTAACACATCCATTATAACAGTAGGACAAGGTAACACATCCATTATAGCAGTAGGACAGGGACAAGGTAACACATCCATTATAACAGTAGGACTGGGACAAGGTAACAGATCCATTATAACAGTAGGACAAGGTAACACATCCATTTAAACAGTAGGACTGGGACAAGGTAAACACATCCATTATAACAGTAGGAGTGGGACAAGGTAGCACATCCATTATAACAGTAGAACTGGGACAAGGTAACACATCCATTATAACAGTAGGACAATGTAACACATCCATTTAAACAGTAGGACTGGGACAAGGTAACACATCCATGAAAACAGTAGGACAAGGTAACACATCCATTTAAACAGTAGGACTGGGACAAGGTAACACATCTATTATAACAGTAGGACTGGGACAAGGTAACACATCCATTATAACAGTAGGACAAGGTAACACATCCATTATAATAGTAGGACCGGGACAAGGTAACACATCCATTTAAACAGTAGGACTGGGACAAGGTAGCACATCCATTATAACAGTAGGACTGGGACAAGGAAACAGATCCATTATAACAGTAGGACAAGGTAGCACATCCATTATAACAGTAGGACTGGGACAAGGTAACACATCCATTATAACAGTAGGACTGGGACAAGGTAACACATCCATTATAACAGTAGGACTGGGACAAGGTAACACATCCATTATAACAGTAGGACTGGGACAAGGTAACACATCCATTATAACAGTAGGACTGGGACAAGGTAACACATCCATTATAACAGTAGGACTGGGACAAGGTAACACATCCATTATAACAGTAGAACTGGGACAAGGTAACACATCCATTATAACAGTAGGACTGGGACAAGGTAACACATCCATTATAACAGTAGGACTAGGACAAGGTAACACATCCATTATAACAGTAGGACAAGGTAACACATCCATTATAATAGTAGGACCGGGACAAGGTAACACATCCATTTAAACAGTAGGACTGGGACAAGGTAGCACATCCATTATAACAGTAGGACTGGGACAAGGAAACAGATCCATTATAACAGTAGGACAAGGTAGCACATCCATTATAACAGTAGGACTGGGACAAGGTAGCACATCCATTATAACAGTAGGACTGGGACAAGGTAGCACATCCATTATAACAGTAGGACTGGGACAAGGTAACACATCCATTATAACAGTAGGACTGGGACAAGGTAACACATCCATTATAACAGTAGGACTGGGACAAGGTAACACATCCATTATAACAGTAGGACTGGGACAAGGTAACACATCCATTATAACAGTAGGACTGGGACAAGGTAACACATCCATTATAACAGTAGAACTGGGACAAGGTAACACATCCATTATAACAGTAGGACAAGGTAACACATCCATTATAACAGGAGGACTGGGACAAGGAAACACATCCATTATACCAGTAGGACTGGGACAAGGTAACACATCCATTATAACAGTAGGACTGGGACAAGGTAACAGATCCATTTAAACAGTAGGACAAGGTAACACATCCATTATAACAGTAGGACAAGGTAACACATCCATTATAACAGTAGGACAAGGTAACACATCCATTATAACAGTAGGACAAGGTAACACATCCATTATAACAGTAGGACAAGGTAACACATCCATTATAACAGTAGGACAAGCTAACACATCCATTATAACAGTAGGACTGGGACAAGGTAACACATCCATTATAACAGTAGGACCGGGACAAGGTAACACATCCATTATAACAGTAGGACAAGGTAACACATCCATTATAACAGTAGGACTGGGACAAGGTAACACATCCATTATAACAGTAGGACTGGGACAAGGTAACACATCCATTATAACAGTAGGACTGGGACAAGGTAACACATCCATTATAACAGTAGGACTGGGACAAGGTAACACATCCATTATAACAGTAGGACTGGGACAAGGTAACACATCCATTATAACAGTAGGACTGGGACAAGGTAACACATCCATTATAACAGTAGGACTGGGACAAGGTAACAGATCCATTATAACAGTAGGACTGGGACAAGGTAACAGATCCATTTAAACAGTAGGACTGGGACAAGGTAACAGATCCATTATAACAGTAGGACAAGGTAACACATCCATTATAGCAGTAGGACAGGGACAAGGTAACACATCCATTATAACAGTAGGACTGGGACAAGGTAACACATCCATTATAACAGTAGGACTGGGACAAGGAAACACATCCATTATAACAGTAGGACTGGGACAAGGTAAACACATCCATTATAACAGTAGGACTGGGACAAGGTAACAGATCCATTTAAACAGTAGGACCGGGACAAGGTAACAGATCCATTATAACAGTAGGACTGGGACAAGGTAACACATCCATTTAAACAGTAGGACTGGGACAAGGTAACACATCCATTATAACAATAGGACTGGGACAAGGTAACACATCCATTATAGCAGTAGGACAGGGACAAGGTAACACATCCATTATAACAGTAGGACTGGGACAAGGTAACACATCCATTATAACAGTAGGACTGGGACAAGGAAACACATCCATTATAACAGTAGGACTGGGACAAGGTAACAGATCCATTTAAACAGTAGGACCGGGACAAGGTAACAGATCCATTATAACAGTAGGACTGGGACAAGGTAACACATCCATTTAAACAGTAGGACTGGGACAAGGTAACACATCCATTATAACAGTAGGACTGGGACAAGGTAACACATCCATTATAACAGTAGGAGTGGGACAAGGTAGCACATCCATTATAACAGTAGAACTGGGACAAGGTAACACATCCATTATAACAGTAGGACAATGTAACACATCCATTTAAACAGTAGGACTGGGACAAGGTAACACATCCATTATAACAGTAGGACAAGGTAACACATCCATTTAAACAGTAGGACTGGGATAAGGTAACACATCCATTATAACAGTAGGACAAGGTAACACATCCATGAAAACAGTAGGACAAGGTAACATATCCATTTAAACAGTAGGACTGGGACAAGGTAACACATCCATTATAACAGTAGGACTGGGACAAGGTAACAGATCCATTTAAACAGTAGGACTGGGACAAGGTAACACATCCATTATAACAGTAGGACTGGGACAAGGTAACACATCCATTATAACAGTAGGACTGGGACAAGGTAACACATCCATTATAACAGTAGGACTGGGACAAGGTAACACATCCATTAAAACAGTAGGACAAGGTAACACATCCATTAAAACAGTAGGACTGGGACAAGGTAACACATCCCTTATAACAGTAGGACTGGGACAAGGTAGCACATCCATTATAACAGTAGGACAAGGTAACACATCCATTTAAACAGTAGGACTGGGACAAGGTAACACATCCATTATAACAGTAGGACAATGTAACACATCCATTTAAACAGTAGGACTGGGACAAGGTAACACATCCATTATAACAGTATGACTGGGACAAGGTAGCACATCCATTATAACAGTAGGACAACAAGGTAACACATCCATTATAACAGTAGGACTGGGACAAGGAAACACATCCATTATAACAGTAGGACTGGGACAAGGTAACACATCCATTATAACAGTAGGACTGGGACAAGGTAACAGATCCATTTAAACAGTAGGACAAGGTAACACATCCATTATAACAGTAGGACAAGGTAACACATCCATTATAACAGTAGGACAAGGTAACACATCCATTATAACAGTAGGACAAGGTAACACATCCATTATAACAGTAGGACAAGGTAACACATCCATTATAACAGTAGGACTGGGACAAGGTAACACATCCATTATAACAGTAGGACTGGGACAAGGTAACACATCCATTATAACAGTAGGACTGGGACAAGGTAACAGATCCATTTAAACATTAGGACTGGGACAAGGTAACACATCCATTATAACAGTAGGACTGGGACAAGGTAACACATCCATTAAAACAGTAGGACAAGGTAACACATCCATTAAAACAGTAGGACTGGGACAAGGTAACACATCCCTTATAACAGTAGGACTGGGACAAGGTAACACATCCATTAAAACAGTAGGACAAGGTAACACATCCATTATAACAGTAGGACTGGGACAAGGTAACAGATCCATTATAACAGTAGGACAAGGTAACACATCCATTTAAACAGTAGGACTGGGACAAGGTAACACATCCATTATAACAGTAGGACAAGGTAACACATCCATTATAACAGTAGGACAAGGTAACACATCCATTAAAACAGTAGGACAAGGTAACACATCCATTAAAACAGTAGGACAAGGTAACAGATCCATTTAAACAGTAGGACTGGGACAAGGTAACACATCCATTATAACAGTAGGACTGGGACAAGGTAACACATCCATTATAACAGTAGGACTGGGACAAGGTAACACATCCATTAAAACAGTAGGACTGGGACAAGGTAACACATCCATTATAACAGTAGGACAAGGTAACACATCCATTATAACAGTAGGACTGGGACAAGGTAACACATCCATTATAACAGTGGGACAAGGTAACACATCCATTATAACAGTAGGACTGGGACAAGGTAACACATCCATTATAACAGTAGGACAATGGTAACACATCCATTTAAACAGTAGGACTGGGACAAGGTAACACATCCATTATAACAGTAGGACTGGGACAAGGTAACACATCCATTATAACAGTAGGACACAAGGTAACACATCCATTATAACAGTAGGACAAGGTAACACATCCATTATAACAGTAGAACAGGGACAAGGTAACACATCCATTATAACAGTAGGACTGGGACAAGGTAACACATCCATTATAACAGTAGGACTGGGACAAGGTAACACATCCATTATAACAGTAGGACAAGGTAACACATCCATTATAACAGTAGGACTGGGACAAGGTAACACATCCATTATAACAGTAGGACCGGGACAAGGTAACACATCCATTATAACAGTAGGACTAGGACAAGGTAACACATCCATTATAACAGTAGGACAAGGTAACACATCCATTATAACAGTAGGACTGGGACAAGGTAACACATCCATTATAACAGTAGGACAAGGTAACACATCCATTATAACAGTCGGACTAGGACAAGGTAACACATCCATTATAACAGTAGGACAAGGTAACACATCCATTTAAACAGTATGACTGGGACAAGGTAGCACATCCATTATAACAGTAGGACCGGGACAAGGTAACACATCCATTATAACAGTAGGACTGGGACAAGGAAACACATCCATTATACCAGTAGGACTGGGACAAGGTAACACATCCATTATAACAGTAGGACTGGGACAAGGTAACACATCCATTTAAACAGTAGGACAAGGTAACACATCCATTAAAACAGTAGGACAAGGTAACACATCCATTAAAACAGTAGGACAAGGTAACACATCCATTATAACAGTAGGACAAGGTAACACATCCATTATAACAGTAGGACAAGGTAACACATCCATTAAAACAGTAGGACAAGGTAACACATCCATTAAAACAGTAGGACAAGGTAACACATCCATTATAACAGTAGGACTGGGACAAGGTAACACATCCATTATAACAGTAGGACTGGGACAAGGTAACACATCCATTATAACAGTAGGACAATGTAACACATCCATTTAAACAGTAGGACTGGGACAAGGTAACACATCCATTATAACAGTAGGACAAGGTAACACATCCATGAAAACAGTAGGACAAGGTAACACATCCATTTAAACAGTAGGACTGGGACAAGGTAACACATCTATTATAACAGTAGGACTGGGACAAGGTAACAGATCCATTATAACAGTAGGACTGGGACAAGGTAACACATCCATTATAACAGTAGGACAAGGTAACACATCCATTATAACAGTAGGACAATGTAACACATCCATTTAAACAGTAGGACTGGGACAAGGTAACACATCCATTATAACAGTAGGACAAGGTAACACATCCATTTAAACAGTAGGACTGGGACAAGGTAACACATCTATTATAACAGTAGGACTGGGACAAGGTTACAGATCCATTATAACAGTAGGACTGGGACAAGGTAACACATCCATTATAACAGTAGGACTGGGACAAGGTAACACATCCATTATAACAGTAGGACAGGGACAAGGTAACACATCCATTATAACAGTAGGACTGGGACAAGGTAACACATCCATTAAAACAGTAGGACAAGGTAACACATCCATTTAAACAGTAGGACTGGGACAAGGTAACACATCCATTATAACAGTAGGACTGGGACAAGGTAACACATCCATTATAACAGTAGACTGGGACAAGGTAACACATCCATTATAACAGTAGGACTGGGACAAGGTAACACATCCATTATAACAGTAGGACTGGGACAAGGTAACACATCCCTTATAACAGTAGGACTGGGACAAGGTAGCACATCCATTATAACAGTAGGACTGGGACAAGGTAACACATCCATTAAACAGTAGGACTGGGACAAGGTAACACATCCATTATAACAGTAGGACAATGTAACACATCCATTTAAACAGTAGGACTGGGACAAGGTAACACATCCATTATAACAGTAGACTGGGACAAGGTAGCACATCCATTATAACAGTAGGACCGGGACAAGGTAACACATCAATTAAAACAGTAGGACAAGGTAACACATCCATTATAACAGTAGGACAAGGTAACACATCCATTATAACAGTAGGACTGGGACAAGGTAACACATCCATTAAAACAGTAGGACAAGGTAACACATCCATTAAAACAGTAGGACAAGGTAACACATCCATTAAAACAGTAGGACAAGGTAACACATCCATTCTAACAGTAGGACAAGGTAGCACATCCATTATAACAGTAGGACTGGGACAAGGTAACACATCCATTATAACAGTAGGACTGGGACAAGGTAACACATCCATTATAACAGTAGGACTGGGACAAGGTAACACATCCATTTAAACAGTAGGACTGGGACAAGGTAACACATCCATTATAACAGTAGGACTGGGACAAGGTAACACATCCATTAAAACAGTAGGACAAGGAACAAGGTCCATTAAAACAGTAGGACTGGGACAAGGTAACACATCCCTTATAACAGTAGGACTGGGACAAGGTAACACATCCATTAAAACAGTAGGACAAGGTAACACATCCATTATAACAGTAGGACTGGGACAAGGTAACAGATCCATTATAACAGTAGGACAAGGTAACACATCCATTTAAACAGTAGGACACAAGGTAACACATCCATTATAACAGTAGGACAAGGTAACACATCCATGAAAACAGTAGGACAAGGTAACACATCCATTAAAACAGTAGGACCATAACACATCCATTAAAACAGTAGGACAAGGTAACACATCCATTATAACAGTAGGACTGGGACAAGGTAACACATCCATTATAACAGTAGGACTGGGACAAGGTAACACATCCATTATAACAGTAGGACTGGGACAAGGTAACACATCCATTATAACAGTAGGACAATGTAACACATCCATTATAACAGTAGGACTGGGACAGGTAACACATCCATTATAACAGTAGGACTGGGACAAGGTAACACATCCATTATAACAGTAGGACAAGGTAACACATCCATTATAACAGTAGGACAAGGTAACAGGGACAAGGTAACACATCCATTATAACAGTAGGACTGGGACAAGGTAACACATCCATTATAACAGTAGGACTGGGACAAGGTAACACATCCATTATAACAGTAGGACAAGGTAACACATCCATTATAACAGTAGGACACAAGGTAACACATCCATTATAACAGTAGGACCGGGACAAGGTAACACATCCATTATAACAGTAGGACTAGGACAAGGTAACACATCCATTATAACAGTAGGACAAGGTAACACATCCATTATAACAGTAGGACTGGGACAAGGTAACACATCCATTATAACAGTAGGACAAGGTAACACATCCATTATAACAGTAGGACTAGGACAAGGTAACACATCCATTATAACAGTAGGACAAGGTAACACATCCATTTAAACAGTATGACTGGGACAAGGTAGCACATCCATTATAACAGTAGGACCGGGACAGGTAACACATCCATTATAACAGTAGGACTGGGACAAGGTAACACATCCATTATACCAGTAGGACTGGGACAAGGTAACACATCCATTATAACAGTAGGACTGGGACAAGGTAACAAATCCATTTAAACAGTAGGACAAGGTAACACATCCATTATAACAGTAGGACAAGGTAACACATCCATTATAACAGTAGGACAAGGTAACACATCCATTATAACAGTAGGACAAGGTAACACATCCATTATAACAGTAGGACTGGGACAAGGTAACACATCCATTATAACAGTAGGACAAGGTAACACATCCATGAAAACAGTAGGACAAGGTAACATATCCATTTAAACAGTAGGACTGGGACAAGGTAACACATCTATTATAACAGTAGGACTGGGACAAGGTAACAGATCCATTATAACAGTAGGACAAGGTAACACATCCACTTAAACAGTAGGACTGGGACAAGGTAACACATCCATTATAACAGTAGGACAAGGTAACACATCCATGAAAACAGTAGGACAAGGTAACACATCCATTTAAACAGTAGGACTGGGACAAGGTAACACATCTATTATAACAGTAGGACTGGGACAAGGTAACAGATCCATTATAACAGTAGGACAGGGACAAGGTAACACATCCATTTAAACAGTAGGACTGGGACAAGGTAACACATCCATTTAAACAGTAGGACAGGGACAAGGTAACACATCCATTATAACAGTAGGACAAGGTAACACATCCATGAAAACAGTAGGACAAGGTAACACATCCATTTAAACAGTAGGACTGGGACAAGGTAACACATCTATTATAACAGTAGGACTGGGACAAGGTAACAGATCCATTTAAACAGTAGGACTGGGACAAGGTAACACATCCATTATAACAGTAGGACTGGGACAAGGTAACACATCCATTATAACAGTAGGACTGGGACAAGGTAACACATCCATTATAACAGTAGGACTGGGACAAGGTAACACATCCATTAAAACAGTAGGACAAGGTAACACATCCATTAAAACAGTAGGACTGGGACAATGTAACACATCCATTATAACAGTAGGACTGGGACAAGGTAACACATCCATTATAACAGTAGAACTGGGACAAGGTAACACATCCATTTAAACAGTAGGACTGGGACAAGGTAACACATCCATTATAACAGTAGGACTGGGACAAGGTAACACATCCATTATAACAGTAGGACTGGGACAAGGTAGCACATCCATTATAACAGTAGAACTGGGACAAGGTAACACATCCATTAAACAGTAGGACTGGGACAAGGTAACACATCCATTATAACAGTAGGACAATGTAACACATCCATTTAAACAGTAGGACTGGGACAAGGTAACACATCCATTATAACAGTATGACTGGGACAAGGTAGCACATCCATTATAACAGTAGGACCGGGACAAGGTAACACATCCATTATAACAGTAGGACTGGGACAAGGTAACACATCCATTATAACAGTAGGACTGGGACAAGGTAACACATCCATTATAACAGTAGGACTGGGACAAGGTAACAGATCCATTTAAACAGTAGGACAAGGTAACACATCCATTATAACAGTAGGACAAGGTAACACATCCATTATAACAGTAGGACAAGGTAACACATCCATTATAACAGTAGGACAAGGTAACACATCCATTATAACAGTAGGACTGGGACAAGGTAACACATCCATTATAACAGTAGGACTGGGACAAGGTAACACATCCATTATAACAGTAGGACTGGGACAAGGTAACAGATCCATTTAAACAGTAGGACTGGGACAAGGTAACACATCCATTATAACAGTAGGACTGGGACAAGGTAACACATCCATTAAAACAGTAGGACAAGGTAACACATCCATTAAAACAGTAGGACTGGGACAAGGTAACACATCCCTTATAACAGTAGGACTGGGACAAGGTAACACATCCATTAAAACAGTAGGACAAGGTAACACATCCATTATAACAGTAGGACTGGGACAAGGTAACAGATCCATTATAACAGTAGGACAAGGTAACACATCCATTTAAACAGTAGGACAGGGACAAGGTAACACATCCATTATAACAGTAGGACAAGGTAACACATCCATGAAAACAGTAGGACAAGGTAACACATCCATTTAAACAGTAGGACTGGGACAAGGTAACACATCTATTATAACAGTAGGACTGGGACAAGGTAACAGATCCATTTAAACAGTAGGACTGGGACAAGGTAACACATCCATTATAACAGTAGGACTGGGACAAGGTAACACATCCATTATAACAGTAGGACTGGGACAAGGTAACACATCCATTAAAACAGTAGGACAAGGTAACACATCCATTAAAACAGTAGGACAAGGTAACACATCCATTATAACAGTAGGACAAGGTAACACATCCATTATAACAGTAGGACTGGGACAAGGTAACACATCCATTATAACAGTAGGACTGGGACAAGGTAACACATCCATTATAACAGTAGGACAATGTAACACATCCATTTAAACAGTAGGACTGGGACAAGGTAACACATCCATTATAACAGTAGGACTGGGACAAGGTAACACATCCATTATAACAGTAGGACTGGGACAAGGTAACACATCCATTATAACAGTAGGACAAGGTAACACATCCATTATAACAGTAGAACAGGGACAAGGTAACACATCCATTATAACAGTAGGACTGGGACAAGGTAACACATCCATTATAACAGTAGGACTGGGACAAGGTAACACATCCATTATAACAGTAGGACAAGGTAACACATCCATTATAACAGTAGGACTGGGACAAGGTAACACATCCATTATAACAGTAGGACACAAGGTAACACATCCATTATAACAGTAGGACTAGGACAAGGTAACACATCCATTATAACAGTAGGACAAGGTAACACATCCATTATAACAGTAGGACTGGGACAAGGTAACACATCCATTATAACAGTAGGACAAGGTAACACATCCATTATAACAGTAGGACTAGGACAAGGTAACACATCCATTATAACAGTAGGACAAGGTAACACATCCATTTAAACAGTATGACTGGGACAAGGTAGCACATCCATTATAACAGTAGGACAAGGACAAGGTAACACATCCATTATAACAGTAGGACTGGGACAAGGAAACACATCCATTATACCAGTAGGACTGGGACAAGGTAACACATCCATTATAACAGTAGGACTGGGACAAGGTAACACATCCATTAAAACAGTAGGACAAGGTAACACATCCATTATAACAGTAGGACAAGGTAACACATCCATTATAACAGTAGGACAAGGTAACACATCCATTATAACAGTAGGACAAGGTAACACATCCATTAAAACAGTAGGACAAGGTAACACATCCATTATAACAGTAGGACAAGGTAACACATCCATTATAACAGTAGGACTGGGACAAGGTAACACATCCATTATAACAGTAGGACTGGGACAAGGTAACACATCCATTATAACAGTAGGACTGGGACAAGGTAACACATCCATTAAAACAGTAGGACAAGGTAACACATCCATTAAAACAGTAGGACAAGGTAACACATCCATTATAACAGTAGGACAAGGTAACACATCCATTATAACAGTAGGACAATGTAACACATCCATTTAAACAGTAGGACTGGGACAAGGTAACACATCCATTATAACAGTAGGACAAGGTAACACATCCATTATAACAGTAGGACTGGGACAAGGTAACACATCCATTATAACAGTAGGACAATGTAACACATCCATTTAAACAGTAGGACTGGGACAAGGTAACACATCCATTATAACAGTAGGACTGGGACAAGGTAACACATCCATTGTAACAGTGGGACAAGGTAACACATCCATTATAACAGTAGGACTGGGACAAGGTAACACATCCATTATAACAGTAGGACTGGGACAAGGTAACACATCCATTATAACAGTAGGACTGGGACAAGGTAACACATCCATTATAACAGTAGGACTGGGACAAGGTAACACATCCATTATAACAGTAGGACAAGGTAACACATCCATTATAACAGTAGGACTGGGACAAGGTAACACATCCATTATAACAGTAGGACACAAGGTAACACATCCATTATAACAGTAGGACTAGGACAAGGTAACACATCCATTATAACAGTAGGACAAGGTAACACATCCATTATAACAGTAGGACTGGGACAAGGTAACACATCCATTATAACAGTAGGACAAGGTAACACATCCATTATAACAGTAGGACTAGGACAAGGTAACACATCCATTATAACAGTAGGACAAGGTAACACATCCATTTAAACAGTATGACTGGGACAAGGTAGCACATCCATTATAACAGTAGGACCGGGACAAGGTAACACATCCATTATAACAGTAGGACTGGGACAGGAAACACATCCATTATACCAGTAGGACTGGGACAAGGTAACACATCCATTATAACAGTAGGACTGGGACAAGGTAACAGATCCATTTAAACAGTAGGACAAGGTAACACATCCATTATAACAGTAGGACAAGGTAACACATCCATTATAACAGTAGGACAAGGTAACACATCCATTATAACAGTAGGACTGGGACAAGGTAACACATCCATTATAACAGTAGGACTGGGACAAGGTAACAGATCCATTTAAACAGTAGGACTGGGACAAGGTAACACATCCATTATAACAGTAGGACTGGGACAAGGTAACACATCCATTAAAACAGTAGGACAAGGTAACACATCAATTAAAACAGTAGGACTGGGACAAGGTAACACATCCCTTATAACAGTAGGACACAAGGTAGCACATCCATTATAACAGTAGAACTGGGACAAGGTAACACATCCATTATAACAGTAGGACTGGGACAAGGTAACACATCCATTATAACAGTAGGACAATGTAACACATCCATTTAAACAGTAGGACTGGGACAAGGTAACACATCCATGAAAACAGTAGGACAAGGTAACACATCCATTTAAACAGTAGGACTGGGACAAGGTAACACATCTATTATAACAGTAGGACTGGGACAAGGTGACAGATCCATTATAACAGTAGGACTGGGACAAGGTAACACATCCATTATAACAGTAGGACAAGGTAACACATCCATTATAACAGTAGGACAATGTAACACATCCATTATAACAGTAGGACTGGGACAAGGTAACACATCCATTATAACAGTAGGACTGGGACAAGGTAACACATCCATTATAACAGTAGGACAAGGTAACACATCCATTATAACAGTAGGACTGGGACAAGGTAACACATCCATTATAACAGTAGGACACAAGGTAACACATCCATTATAACAGTAGGACTAGGACAAGGTAACACATCCATTATAACAGTAGGACAAGGTAACACATCCATTATAACAGTAGGACTGGGACAAGGTAACACATCCATTATAACAGTAGGACAAGGTAACACATCCATTATAACAGTAGGACTAGGACAAGGTAACACATCCATTATAACAGTAGGACAAGGTAACACATCCATTTAAACAGTATGACTGGGACAAGTTAGCACATCCATTATAACAGTAGGACACAAGGTAACACATCCATTATAACAGTAGGACTGGGACAAGGTAACACATCCATTATACCAGTAGGACTGGGACAAGGTAACACATCCATTATAACAGTAGGACTGGGACAAGGTAACAGATCCATTTAAACAGTAGGACAAGGTAACACATCCATTATAACAGTAGGACAAGGTAACACATCCATTATAACAGTAGGACAAGGTAACACATCCATTATAACAGTAGGATAAGGTAACACATCCATTATGACAGTAGGACAAGGTAACACATCCATTATAACAGTAGGACTGGGACAAGGTAACACATCCATTATAACAGTAGGACTGGGACAAGGTAACACATCCATTATAACAGTAGGACTGGGACAAGGTAACAGATCCATTTAAACAGTAGGACTGGGACAAGGTAACACATCCATTATAACAGTAGGACTGGGACAAGGTAACACATCCATTAAAACAGTAGGACAAGGTAACACATCAATTAAAACAGTAGGACTGGGACAAGGTAACACATCCATTATAACAGTAGGACTGGGACAAGGTAGCACATCCATTATAACAGTAGAACTGGGACAAGGTAACACATCCATTTAAACAGTAGGACTGGGACAAGGTAACACATCCATTATAACAGTAGGACAATGTAACACATCCATTTAAACAGTAGGACTGGGACAAGGTAACACATCCATTATAACAGTAGGACTGGGACAAGGTAACACATCCATTATAACAGTAGGACTGGGACAAGGTAACACATCCATTATAACAGTAGGACAAGGTAACACATCCATTATAACACTAGGACTGGGACAAGGTAACACATCCATTATAACAGTAGGACACAAGGTAACAGATCCATTATAACAGTAGGACAAGGTAACACATCCATTATAAACAGTAGGACTGGGACAAGGTAACACATCCATTATAACAGGGACAGGACTGGGACAAGGTAACACATCCATTATAACAGTAGGACTAGGACAAGGTAACACATCCATTATAACAGTAGGACTGGGACAAGGTAACACATCCATTATAACAGTAGGACTGGGACAAGGTAACACATCCATTATAACAGTAGGACTGGGACAAGGTAACACATCCATTATAACAGTAGGACTAGGACAAGGTAACACATCCATTATAACAGTAGGACAAGGTAACACATCCATTATAACAGTAGGACACAAGGTAACACATCCATTATAACAGTAGGACAAGGTAACACATCCATTATAACAGTCGGACTAGGACAAGGTAACACATCCATTATAACAGTAGGACAAGGTAACACATCCATTTAAACAGTATGACTGGGACAAGGTAGCACATCCATTATAACAGTAGGACCGGGACAAGGTAACACATCCATTATAACAGTAGGACTGGGACAAGGAAACACATCCATTATACCAGTAGGACTGGGACAAGGTAACACATCCATTATAACAGTAGGACTGGGACAAGGTAACAGATCCATTTAAACAGTAGGACAAGGTAACACATCCATTATAACAGTAGGACAAGGTAACACATCCATTATAACAGTAGGACAAGGTAACACATCCATTATAACAGTAGGACAAGGTAACACATCCATTATAACAGTAGGACAAGGTAACACATCCATTATAACAGTAGGACTGGGACAAGGTAACACATCCATTAAACAGTAGGACTGGGACAAGGTAACACATCCATTATAACAGTAGGACTGGGACAAGGTAACAGATCCATTTAAACAGTAGGACTGGGACAAGGTAACACATCCATTATAACAGTAGGACTGGGACAAGGTAACACATCCATTAAAACAGTAGGACAAGGTAACACATCCATTAAAACAGTAGGACTGGGACAAGGTAACACATCCCTTATAACAGTAGGACTGGGACAAGGTAGCACATCCATTATAACAGTAGGACTGGGACAAGGTAACACATCCATTATAACAGTAGGACAAGGTAACACATCCATTATAACAGTAGGACAAGGTAACACATCCATTATAACAGTAGGACAAGGTAACACATCCATTATAACAGTAGGACAAGGTAACACATCCATTATAACAGTAGGACTGGGACAAGGTAACACATCCATTATAACAGTAGGACTGGGACAAGGTAACACATCCATTATAACAGTAGGACTGGGACAAGGTAACACATCCATTATAACAGTAGGACTGGGACAAGGTAACACATCCATTATAACAGTAGGACTGGGACAAGGTAACACATCCATTATAACAGTAGGACTGGGACAAGGTAACACATCCATTATAACAGTAGGACTGGGACAAGGTAACAGATCCATTATAACAGTAGGACTGGGACAAGGTAACAGATCCATTTAAACAGTAGGACTGGGACAAGGTAACAGATCCATTATAACAGTAGGACAAGGTAACACATCCATTATAACAGTAGGACAGGGACAAGGTAACACATCCATTATAACAGTAGGACTGGGACAAGGTAACACATCCATTATAACAGTAGGACTGGGACAAGGTAACACATCCATTATAACAGTAGGACTGGGACAAGGTAACACATCCATTATAACAGTAGGACTGGGACAAGGTAACACATCCATTTAAACAGTAACACAAGGTAACAGATCCATTATAACAGTAGGACTGGGACAAGGTAACACATCCATTTAAACAGTAGGACTGGGACAAGGTAACACATCCATTATAACAGTAGGACTGGGACAAGGTAACACATCCATTATAACAGTAGGACTGGGACAAGGTAGCACATCCATTATAACAGTAGAACTGGGACAAGGTAACACATCCATTATAACAGTAGGACAATGTAACACATCCATTTAAACAGTAGGACTGGGACAAGGTAACACATCCATTATAACAGTAGGACAAGTTAACACATCCATTTAAACAGTAGGACTGGGACAAGGTAACACATCCATTATAACAGTAGGACAAGGTAACACATCCATGAAAACGGTAGGACAAGGTAACATATCCATTTAAACAGTAGGACTGGGTCAAGGTAACACATCTATTATAACAGTAGGACTGGGACAAGGTAACAGATCCATTATAACAGTAGGACAAGGTAACACATCCATTTAAACAGTAGGACTGGGACAAGGTAACACATCCATTATAACAGTAGGACAATGTAACACATCCATTATAACAGTAGGACAAGGTAACACATCCATTTAAACAGTAGGACTGGGACAAGGTAACACATCTATTATAACAGTAGGACTGGGACAAGGTAACAGATCCATTTAAACAGTAGGACTGGGACAAGGTAACACATCCATAATAACAGGTAGGAGTTGGTAGAGCATGGCGCTAACACATCCAGGGTAGTGGGTTCGATTCCCGGGACCACCCATACGTAGAATGTATGCACACATGACTGTAAGGCTTTGGATAAACGTCCATTATAAACAGTAGGACTGGGACAAGGTAACACATCCATTATAACAGTAGGACTGGGACAAGGTAACACATCCATTATAACAGTAGGACTGGGACAAGGTAACACATCCATTATAACAGTAGAACTGGGACAAGGTAACACATCCATTTAAACAGTAGGACTGGGACAAGGTAACACATCCATTATAACAGTAGGACAAGGTAACACATCCATTATAACAGTAGGACTGGGACAAGGTAACACATCCATTATAACAGTAGGACTGGGACAAGGTAACACATCCATTATAACAGTAGGACAATGTAACACATCCATTATAACAGTAGGACAATGTAACACATCCATTATAACAGTAGGACTGGGACAAGGTAACACATCCATTATAACAGTAGGACCGGGACAAGGTAACAGATCCATTATAACAGTAGGACAAGGTAACACATCCATTATAGCAGTAGGACTGGGACAAGTTAACACATCCATTATAACAGTAGGACTGGGACAAGGTAACACATCCATTATAACAGTAGGACTGGGACAAGGTAACACATCCATTATAACAGTAGGACTGGGACAAGGTAACACATCCATTATAACAGTAGGACTGGGACAAGGTAACACATCCATTAAAACAGTAGGACTGGGACAAGGTAACACATCCATTATAACAGTAGGACTGGGACAAGGTAACAGATCCATTATAACAGTAGGACTGGGACAAGGTAACACATCCATTTAAACAGTAGGACTGGGACAAGGTAACAGATCCATTATAACAGTAGGACAAGGTAACACATCCATTATAACAGTAGGACAGGGACAAGGTAACACATCCATTATAACAGTAGGACTGGGACAAGGTAACACATCCATTATAACAGTAGCACTGGGACAATGTAACACATCCATTATAACAGTAGGACTGGGACAAGGTAACACATCCATTATAACAGTAGGACTGGGACAAGGTAACAGATCCATTTAAACAGTAGGACCGGGACAAGGTAACAGATCCATTATAACAGTAGGACTGGGACAAGGTAACACATCCATTTAAACAGTAGGACTGGGACAAGGTAACACATCCATTATAACAGTAGGACTGGGACAAGGTAACACATCCATTATAACAGTAGGACAAGGTAACACATCCATTATAACAGTAGGAGGGGACAAGGTAGCACATCCATTATAACAGTAGAACTGGGACAAGGTAACACATCCATTTAAACAGTAGGTCTGGGACAAGGTAACACATCCATTATAACAGTAGGACAAGGTAACACATCCATTTAAACAGTAGGACTGGGACAAGGTAACACATCCATTATAACAGTAGGACAAGGTAACACATCCATGAAAACAGTAGGACAAGGTAACATATCCATTTAAACAGTAGGACTGGGACAAGGTAACACATCTATTATAACAGTAGGACTGGGACAAGGTAACAGATCCATTATAACAGTAGGACAAGGTAACACATCCATTTAAACAGTAGGACTGGGACAAGGTAACACATCCATTATAACAGTAGGACAATGTAACACATCCATTATAACAGTAGGACAAGGTAACACATCCATTTAAACAGTAGGACTGGGACAAGGTAACACATCTATTATAACAGTAGGACTGGGACAAGGTAACAGATCCATTTAAACAGTAGGACTGGGACAAGGTAACACATCCATTATAACAGTAGGACTGGGACAAGGTAACACATCCATTATAACAGTAGGACTGGGACAAGGTAACACATCCATTATAACAGTAGGACTGGGACAAGGTAACACATCCATTAAAACAGTAGGACAAGGTAACACATCCATTAAAACAGTAGGACTGGGACAAGGTAACACATCCCTTATAACAGTAGGACTGGGACAAGGTAACACATCCATTAAAACAGTAGGACAAGGTAACACATCCATTAAAACAGTAGGACTGGGACAAGGTAACACATCCATTATAACAGTAGAACTGGGACAAGGTAACACATCCATTTAAACAGTAGGACTGGGACAAGGTAACACATCCATTATAACAGTAGGACAATGTAACACATCCATTAAACAGTAGGACTGGGACAAGGTAACACATCCATTATAACAGTAGGACTGGGACAAGGTAACACATCCATTAAAACAGTAGGACAAGGTAACACATCCATTAAAACAGTAGGACTGGGACAAGGTAACACATCCATTATAACAGTAGGACTGGGACAAGGTAGCACATCCATTATAACAGTAGGACAATGTAACACATCCATTTAAACAGTAGGACTGGGACAAGGTAACACATCCATTATAACAGTAGGACTGGGACAAGGTAACACATCCATTATAACAGTAGGACTGGGACAAGGTAACACATCCATTATAACAGTAGGACAAGGTAACACATCCATTATAACAGTAGGACTGGGACAAGGTAACACATCCATTATAACAGTAGGACACAAGGTAACAGATCCATTATAACAGTAGGACAAGGTAACACATCCATTATAGCAGTAGGACTGGGACAAGGTAACACATCCATTATAACAGTAGGACTGGGACAAGGTAACACATCCATTATAACAGTAGGACTGGGACAAGGTAACACATCCATTATAACAGTAGGACTGGGACAAGGTAACACATCCATTATAACAGTAGGACTGGGACAAGGTAACACATCCATTATAACAGTAGGACTGGGACAAGGTAACACATCCATTATAACAGTAGGACTGGGACAAGGTAACAGATCCATTATAACAGTAGGACTGGGACAAGGTAACCATCCATTTAAACAGTAGGACTGGGACAAGGTAACAGATCCATTATAACAGTAGGACAAGGTAACACATCCATTATAACAGTAGGACAGGGACAAGGTAACACATCCATTATAACAGTAGGACTGGGACAAGGTAACACATCCATTATAACAGTAGCACTGGGACAAGGTAACACATCCATTATAACAGTAGGACTGGGACAAGGTAACACATCCATTATAACAGTAGGACTGGGACAAGGTAACACATCCATTTAAACAGTAGGACACAAGGTAACAGATCCATTATAACAGTAGGACTGGGACAAGGTAACACATCCATTTAAACAGTAGGACTGGGACAAGGTAACACATCCATTATAACAGTAGGACTGGGACAAGGTAACACATCCATTATAACAGTAGGACAAGGTAACACATCCATTATAACAGTAGAACTGGGACAAGGTAACACATCCATTATAACAGTAGGACAATGTAACACATCCATTTAAACAGTAGGACTGGGACAAGGTAACACATCCATTATAACAGTAGGACAAGGTAACACATCCATTTAAACAGTAGGACTGGGACAAGGTAACACATCCATTATAACAGTAGGACAAGGTAACACATCCATGAAAACAGTAGGACAAGGTAACACATCCATTTAAACAGTAGGACTGGGACAAGGTAACACATCCATTATAACAGTAGGACTGGGACAAGGTAACAGATCCATTTAAACAGTAGGACTGGGACAAGGTAACACATCCATTATAACAGTAGGACTGGGACAAGGTAACACATCCATTATAACAGTAGGACTGGGACAAGGTAACACATCCATTATAACAGTAGGACTGGGACAAGGTAACACATCCATTATAACAGTAGGACAAGGTAACACATCCATTATCACAGTAGGACTGGGACAAGGTAACACATCCATTATAACAGTAGGACTGGGACAAGGTAACACATCCATTATAACAGTAGGACTGGGACAAGGTAACACATCCATTTAAACAGTAGGACTGGGACAAGGTAACACATCCATTATAACAGTAGGACAATGTAACACATCCATTTAAACAGTAGGACTGGGACAAGGTAACACATCCATTATAACAGTGGGACAAGGTAACACATCCATTATAACAGTAGGACTGGGACAAGGTAACACATCCATTATAACAGTAGGACAATGTAACACATCCATTTAAACAGTAGGACTGGGACAAGGTAACACATCCATTATAACAGTAGGACTGGGACAAGGTAACACATCCATTATAACAGTAGGACTGGGACAAGGTAACACATCCATTATAACAGTAGGACAAGGTAACACATCCATTATAACAGTAGGACTGGGACAAGGTAACACATCCATTATAACAGTAGGACAAAGGTAACACATCCATTATAACAGTAGGACTGGGACAAGGTAACAGATCCATTATAACAGTAGGACAAGGTAACACATCCATTATAGCAGTAGGACAGGGACAAGGTAACACATCCATTATAACAGTAGGACTGGGACAAGGTAACACATCCATTATAACAGTAGGACTGGGACAAGGTAACACATCCATTATAACAGTAGGACTGGGACAAGGTAACACATCCATTTAAACAGTAGGACTGGGACAAGGTAACACATCCATTATAAAAGTAGGACAATGTAACACATCCATTTAAACAGTAGGACTGGGACAAGTAACACATCCATTATAACAGGACACAAGGTAACACATCCATTATAACAGTAGGACTGGGACAAGGTAACACATCCATTATAACAGTAGGACAAGGTAACACATCCATTCTAACAGTAGGACAAGGTAGCACATCCATTATAACAGTAGGACTGGGACAAGGTAACACATCCATTATAACAGTAGGACTGGGACAAGGTAACACATCCATTATAACAGTAGGACTGGGACAAGGTAACACATCCATTAAAACAGTAGGACAAGGTAACACATCCATTATAGCAGTAGGACAAGGTAACACATCCATTATAACAGTAGGACAAGGTAGCACATCCATTATAACAGTAGGACAAGGTAACACATCCATTATAACAGTAGGACAAGGTAACACATCCATTATAACAGTAGGACAAGGTAACACATCCATTATAACAGTAGGACAAGGTAACACATCCATTAAAACAGTAGGACAAGGTAACACATCCATTATAACAGTAGGACAAGGTAACACATCCATTATAACAGTAGGACAAGGTAACACATCCATTATAACAGTAGGACTGGGACAAGGTAGCACATCCATTGTAACAGTAGGACAAGGTAACACATCCATTAAAACAGTAGGACAAGGTAACACATCCATTATAACAGTAGGACAAGGTAACACATCCATTAAAACAGTAGGACAAGGTAACACATCCATTATAACAGTAGGACAAGGTAACACATCCATTATAACAGTAGGACAAGGTAACACATCCATTATAACAGTAGGACAAGGTAACACATCCATTATAACAGTAGGACAAGGTAACACATCCATTAAAACAGTAGGACAAGGTAACACATCCATTAAAACAGTAGGACAAGGTAACACATCCATTATAACAGTAGGACAAGGTAACACATCCATTAAAACAGTAGGACAAGGTACACATCCATTAAAACAGTAGGACAAGGTAACACATCCATTATAACAGTAGGACAAGGTAACACATCCATTATAACAGTAGGACAAGGTAACACATCCATTATAACAGTAGGACAAGGTAACACATCCATTATAACAGTAGGACCGGGACAAGGTAACACATCCATTATAACAGTAGGACAAGGTAACACATCCATTATAACAGTAGGACTAGGACAAGGTAACACATCCATTATAACAGTAGGACAAGGTAACACATCCATTTAAACAGTATGACTGGGACAAGGTAGCACATCCATTATAACAGTAGGACCGGGACAAGGTAACACATCCATTATAACAGTAGGACTGGGACAAGGTAACACATCCATTATAACAGTAGGACTGGGACAAGGTAACACAGCCATTATAACAGTAGGACTGGGACAAGGTGACAGATCCATTTAAACAGTAGGACAAGGTAACACATCCATTATAACAGTAGGACAAGGTAACACATCCATTATAACAGTAGGACAAGGTAACACATCCATTATAACAGTAGGACAAGGTAACACATCCATTATAACAGTAGGACTGGGACAAGGTAACACATCCATTATAACAGTAGGACTGGGACAAGGTAACACATCCATTATAACAGTAGGACTGGGACAAGGTAACAGATCCATTTAAACAGTAGGACCGGGACAAGGTAACAGATCCATTATAACAGTAGGACTGGGACAAGGTAACACATCCATTAAAACAGTAGGACAAGGTAACACATCCATTAAAACAGTAGGACAAGGTAACAGATCCATTTAAACAGTAGGACTGGGACAAGGTAACACATCCATTATAACAGTAGGACTGGGACAAGGTAACACATCCATTATAACAGTAGGAGTGGGACAAGGTAGCACATCCATTATAACAGTAGAACTGGGACAAGGTAACACATCCATTATAACAGTAGGACAATGTAACACATCCATTTAAACAGTAGGACTGGGACAAGGTAACACATCCATTATAACAGTAGGACAAGGTAACACATCCATTTAAACAGTAGGACTGGGACAAGGTAACACATCCATTATAACAGTAGGACAAGGTAACACATCCATTTAAACAGTAGGACTGGGACAAGGTAACACATCTATTATAACAGTAGGACTGGGACAAGGTAACAGATCCATTATAACAGTAGGACTGGGACAAGGTAACACATCCATTATAACAGTAGGACTGGGACAAGGTAACACATCCATTATAACAGTAGGACTGGGACAAGGTAACACATCCATTATAACAGTAGGACTGGGACAAGGTAACACATCCATTAAAACAGTAGGACAAGGTAACACATCCATTAAAACAGTAGGACTGGGACAAGGTAACACATCCCTTTTAACAGTAGGACTGGGACAAGGTAGCACATCCATTATAACAGTAGAACTGGGACAAGGTAACACATCCATTTAAACAGTAGGACTGGGACAAGGTAACACATCCATTATAACAGTAGGACAATGTAACACATCCATTTAAACAGTAGGACTGGGACAAGGTAACACATCCATTATAACAGTAGGACTGGGACAAGGTAACACATCCATTATAACAGTAGGACTGGGACAAGGTAACACATCCATTATAACAGTAGGACAAGGTAACACATCCATTATAACAGTAGAACAGGGACAAGGTAACACATCCATTATAACAGTAGGACTGGGACAAGGTAACACATCCATTATAACAGTAGGACTGGGACAAGGTAACACATCCATTATAACAGTAGGACAAGGTAACACATCCATTATAACAGTAGGACTGGGACAAGGTAACACATCCATTATAACAGTAGGACCGGGACAAGGTAACACATCCATTATAACAGTAGGACTGGGACAAGGTAACAGATCCATTATAACAGTAGGACAAGGTAACACATCCATTATAGCAGTAGGACAGGGACAAGGTAACACATCCATTATAACAGTAGGACTGGGACAAGGTAACACATCCATTATAACAGTAGGACTGGGACAAGGTAACACATCCATTATAACAGTAGGACTGGGACAAGGAAACACATCCATTTAAACAGTAGGACTGGGACAAGGTAACACATCAATTATAAAAGTAGGACAATGTAACACATCCATTTAAACAGTAGGACTGGGACAAGGTAACACATCCATTATAACAGTAGGACTGGGACAAGGTAACACATCCATTATAACAGTAGGACTGGGACAAGGTAACACATCCATTATAACAGTAGGACAAGGTAACACATCCATTATAACAGTAGAACAGGGACAAGGTAACACATCCATTATAACAGTAGGACTGGGACAAGGTAACACATCCATTATAACAGTAGGACTGGGACAAGGTAACACATCCATTATAACAGTAGGACTGGGACAAGGTAACACATCCATTATAACAGTAGGACTGGGACAAGGTAACACATCCATTATAACAGTAGGACCGGGACAAGGTAACACATCCATTATAACAGTAGGACAAGGTAACACATCCATTATAGCAGTAGGACAAGGTAACACATCCATTAAAACAGTAGGACAAGGTAGCACATCCATTATAACAGTAGGACAACGTAACACATCCATTATAACAGTAGGACAAGGTAGCACATCCATTATAACAGTAGGACAAGGTAACACATCCATTAAAACAGTAGGACAAGGTAACACATCCATTAAAACAGTAGGACAAGGTAACACATCCATTATAACAGTAGGACAAGGTAGCACATCCATTATAACAGTAGGACTGGGACAAGGTAACACATCCATTATAACAGTAGGACTGGGACAAGGTAACACATCCATTATAACAGTAGGACAAGGTAACACATCCATTAAAACAGTAGGACAAGGTAACACATCCATTATAACAGTAGGACAAGGTAACACATCCATTAAAACAGTAGGACAAGGTAACACATCCATTATAACAGTAGGACAAGGTAACACATCCATTATAACAGTAGGACAAGGTAACACATCCATTATAACAGTAGGACAAGGTAACACATCCATTATAACAGTAGGACAAGGTAACACATCCATTAAAACAGTAGGACAAGGTAACACATCCATTATAACAGTAGGACAAGGTAACACATCCATTATAACAGTAGGACAAGGTAACACATCCATTAAAACAGTAGGACAAGGTAACACATCCATTAAAACAGTAGGACAAGGTAACACATCCATTATAACAGTAGGACAAGGTAACACATCCATTATAACAGTAGGACAAGGTAACACATCCATTATAACAGTAGGACAAGGTAACACATCCATTATAACAGTAGGACTGGGACAAGGTAACACATCCATTATAACAGTAGGACAAGGTAACACATCCATTATAACAGTAGGACTGGGACAAGGTAACACATCCATTATAACAGTAGGACAAGGTAACACATCCATTATAACAGTAGGACTAGGACAAGGTAACACATCCATTATAACAGTAGGACAAGGTCACACATCCATTTAAACAGTATGACTGGGACAAGGTAGCACATCCATTATAACAGTAGGACCGGGACAAGGTAACACATCCATTATAACAGTAGGACTGGGACAAGGAAACACATCCATTATACCAGTAGGACTGGGACAAGGTAACACAGCCATTATAACAGTAGGACTGGGACAAGGTGACAGATCCATTTAAACAGTAGGACAAGGTAACACATCCATTATAACAGTAGGACAAGGTAACACATCCATTATAACAGTAGGACAAGGTAACACATCCATTATAACAGTAGGACAAGGTAACACATCCATTATAACAGTAGGACTGGGACAAGGTAACACATCCATTATAACAGTAGGACTGGGACAAGGTAACACATCCATTATAACAGTAGGACTGGGACAAGGTAACAGATCCATTTAAACAGTAGGACCGGGACAAGGTAACAGATCCATTATAACAGTAGGACAAGGTAACACATCCATTATAGCAGTAGGACAGGGACAAGGTAACACATCCATTATAACAGTAGGACTGGGACAAGGTAACACATCCATTATAACAGTAGGACTGGGACAAGGTAACACATCCATTAAAACAGTAGGACTGGGACAAGGAAACACATCCATTATAACAGTAGGACTGGGACAAGGTAACAGATCCATTTAAACAGTAGGACTGGGACAAGGTAACAGATCCATTATAACAGTAGGACAAGGTAACACATCCATTATAGCAGTAGGACAGGGACAAGGTAACACATCCATTATAACAGTAGGACTGGGACAAGGTAACACATCCATTATAACAGTAGGACTGGGACAAGGAAACACATCCATTATAACAGTAGGACTGGGACAAGGTAACAGATCCATTTAAACAGTAGGACCGGGACAAGGTAACATATCCATTATAACAGTAGGACAATGTAACACATCCATTTAAACAGTAGGACTGGGACAAGGTAACACATCCATTATAACAGTAGGACTGGGACAAGGTAACACATCCATTATAACAGTAGGACTGGGACAAGGTAACACATCCATTATAACAGTAGGACAAGGTAACACATCCATTATAACAGTAGAACAGGGACAAGGTAACACATCCATTATAACAGTAGGACTGGGACAAGGTAACACATCCATTATAACAGTAGGACTGGGACAAGGTAACACATCCATTATAACAGTAGGACAAGGTAACACATCCATTATAACAGTAGGACTGGGACAGGTAACACATCCATTATAACAGTAGGACTGGGACAAGGTAACACATCCATTATAACAGTAGGACAAGGTAACACATCCATTATAACAGTAGAACAGGGACAAGGTAACACATCCATTATAACAGTAGGACTGGGACAAGGTAACACATCCATTATAACAGTAGGACTGGGACAAGGTAACACATCCATTATAACAGTAGGACAAGGTAACACATCCATTATAACAGTAGGACTGGGACAAGGAAACACATCCATTTAAACAGTAGGACTGGGACAAGGTAACACATCAATTATAACAGTAGGACAATGTAACACATCCATTTAAACAGTAGGACTGGGACAAGGTAACACATCCATTATAACAGTAGGACTGGGACAAGGTAACACATCCATTATAACAGTAGGACAAGGTAACACATCCATTATAACAGTAGAACAGGGACAAGGTAACACATCCATTATAACAGTAGGACTGGGACAAGGTAACACATCCATTATAACAGTAGGACTGGGACAAGGTAACACATCCATTATAACAGTAGGACTGGGACAAGGTAACACATCCATTAAAACAGTAGGACTGGGACAAGGTAACACATCCATTATAACAGTAGGACAAGGTAACACATCCATTATAACAGTAGGACAAGGTAACACATCCATTATAACAGTAGGACAAGGTAACACATCCATTATAACAGTAGGACAAGGTAGCACATCCATTATAACAGTAGGACAAGGTAACACATCCATTATAACAGTAGGACAAGGTAGCACATCCATTATAACAGTAGGACAAGGTAACACATCCATTATAACAGTAGGACAAGGTAACACATCCATTAAAACAGTAGGACAAGGTAACACATCCATTATAACAGTAGGACAAGGTAACACATCCATTATAACAGTAGGACAAGGTAACACATCCATTATAACAGTAGGACTGGGACAAGGTAGCACATCCATTATAACAGTAGGACAAGGTAACACATCCATTAAAACAGTAGGACAAGGTAACACATCCATTAAAACAGTAGGACAAGGTAACACATCCATTATAACAGTAGGACAACGTAACACATCCATTATAACAGTAGGACAAGGTAACACATGAATTATAACAGTAGGACAAGGTACCACATCCATTATAACAGTAGGACAAGGTAACACATCCATTAAAACAGTAGGACAAGGTAACACATCCATTAAAACAGTAGGACAAGGTAACACATCCATTATAACAGTAGGACAAGGTAACACATCCATTAAAACAGTAGGACAATGTAACACATCCATTAAAACAGTAGGACAAGGTAACACATCCATTATAACAGTAGGACAAGGTAACACATCCATTATAACAGTAGGACAAGGTAACACATCCATTAAAACAGTAGGACAAGGTAACACATCCATTATAACAGTAGGACAAGGTAACACATCCATTAAAACAGTAGGACAAGGTAACACATCCATTATAACAGTAGGACTGGGACAAGGTAGCACATCCATTATAACAGTAGGACAAGGTAACACATCCATTATAACAGTAGGACTAGGACAAGGTAACACATCCATTATAACAGTAGGACAAGGTAACACATCCATTTAAACAGTATGACTGGGACAAGGTAGCACATCCATTATAACAGTAGGACCGGGACAAGGTAACACATCCATTATAACAGTAGGACTGGGACAAGGAAACACATCCATTATACCAGTAGGACTGGGACAAGGTAACACAGCCATTATAACAGTAGGACTGGGACAAGGTGACAGATCCATTTAAACAGTAGGACAAGGTAACACATCCATTATAACAGTAGGACAAGGTAACACATCCATTATAACAGTAGGACAAGGTAACACATCCATTATAACAGTAGGACAAGGTAACACATCCATTATAACAGTAGGACTGGGACAAGGTAACACATCCATTATAACAGTAGGACTGGGACAAGGTAACACATCCATTATAACAGTAGGACTGGGACAAGGTAACAGATCCATTTAAACATTAGGACTGGGACAAGGTAACAGATCCATTATAACAGTAGGACAAGGTAACACATCCATTTAAACAGTAGGACTGGGACAAGGTAAACACATCCATTATAACAGTAGGAGTGGGACAAGGTAGCACATCCATTATAACAGTAGGACTGGGACAAGGTAACACATCCATTATAACAGTAGGACTGGGACAAGGAAACACATCCATTATAACAGTAGGACTGGGACAAGGTAACAGATCCATTTAAACATTAGGACTGGGACAAGGTAACAGATCCATTATAACAGTAGGACAAGGTAACACATCCATTTTAACAGTAGGACTGGGACAAGGTAAACACATCCATTATAACAGTAGGACTGGGACAAGGTAACACATCCATTATAACAGTAGGACTGGGACAAGGTAACACATCCATTATAACAGTAGGACTGGGACAAGGAAACACATCCATTTAAACAGTAGGACTGGGACAAGGTAACACATCCATTATAACAGTAGGACAATGTAACACATCCATTTAAACAGTAGGACTGGGACAAGGTAACACATCCATTATAACAGTAGGACTGGGACAAGGTAACACATCCATTATAACAGTAGGACTGGGACAAGGTAACACATCCATTATAACAGTAGGACAAGGTAACACATCCATTATAACAGTAGAACAGGGACAAGGTAACACATCCATTATAACAGTAGGACTGGGACAAGGTAACACATCCATTATAACAGTAGGACTGGGACAAGGTAACACATCCATTATAACAGTAGGACAAGGTAACACATCCATTAAAACAGTAGGACAAGGTAACACATCCATTAAAACAGTAGGACAAGGTAACACATCCATTATAACAGTAGGACTGGGACAAGGTAACACATCCATTATAACAGTAGGACTGGGACAAGGTAACACATCCATTATAACAGTAGGACCGGGACAAGGTAACACATCCATTATAACAGTAGGACAAGGTAACACATCCATTATAGCAGTAGGACAAGGTAACACATCCATTATAACAGTAGGACTGGGACAAGGTAACACATCCATTATAACAGTAGGACTGGGACAAGGTAACACATCCATTATAACAGTAGGACCGGGACAAGGTAACACATCCATTATAACAGTAGGACAAGGTAACACATCCATTATAGCAGTAGGACAAGGTAACACATCCATTATAACAGTAGGACTGGGACAAGGTAACACATCCATTATAACAGTAGGACTGGGACAAGGAAACACATCCATTTAAACAGTAGGACTGGGACAAGGTAACACATCCATTATAACAGTAGGACAATGTAACACATCCATTTAAACAGTAGGACTGGGACAAGGTAACACATCCATTATAACAGTAGGACTGGGACAAGGTAACACATCCATTATAACAGTAGGACTGGGACAAGGTAACACATCCATTATAACAGTAGGACAAGGTAACACATCCATTATAACAGTAGAACAGGGACAAGGTAACACATCCATTATAACAGTAGGACTGGGACAAGGTAACACATCCATTATAACAGTAGGACTGGGACAAGGTAACACATCCATTATAACAGTAGGACAAGGTAACACATCCATTATAACAGTAGGACTGGGACAAGGTAACACATCCATTATAACAGTAGGACAGGGACAAGGTAACACATCCATTATAACAGTAGGACTGGGACAAGGTAACACATCCATTATAACAGTAGGACTGGGACAAGGTAACACATCCATTATAACAGTAGGACCGGGACAAGGTAACACATCCATTATAACAGTAGGACAAGGTAACACATCCATTATAGCAGTAGGACAAGGTAACACATCCATTATAGCAGTAGGACAAGGTAGCACATCCATTATAACAGTAGGACAAGGTAACACATCCATTATAACAGTAGGACAAGGTAGCACATCCATTATAACAGTAGGACAAGGTAACACATCCATTATAACAGTAGGACAAGGTAACACATCCATTAAAACAGTAGGACAAGGTAACACATCCATTAAAACAGTAGGACAAGGTAACACATCCATTATAACAGTAGGACAAGGTAGCACATCCATTATAACAGTAGGACAAGGTAACACATCCATTATAACAGTAGGACAAGGTAACACATCCATTAAAACAGTAGGACAAGGTAACACATCCATTAAAACAGTAGGACAAGGTAACACATCCATTATAACAGTAGGACAAGGTAACACATCCATTAAAACAGTAGGACAAGGTAACACATCCATTATAACAGTAGGACAAGGTAACACATCCATTATAACAGTAGGACAAGGTAACACATCCATTATAACAGTAGGACAAGGTAACACATCCATTATAACAGTAGGACAAGGTAACACATCCATTAAAACAGTAGGACAAGGTAACACATCCATTATAACAGTAGGACAAGGTAACACATCCATTATAACAGTAGGACAAGGTAACACATCCATTAAAACAGTAGGACAAGGTAACACATCCATTAAAACAGTAGGACAAGGTAACACATCCATTATAACAGTAGGACAAGGTAACACATCCATTATAACAGTAGGACAAGGTAACACATCCATTATAACAGTAGGACAAGGTAACACATCCATTATAACAGTAGGACAAGGTAACACATCCATTATAACAGTAGGACAAGGTAACACATCCATTATAACAAGTAGGACAAGGTAACACATCCATTAAAACAG